>NC_133649.1:159624095-159812918 GCF_009905375.1 Apium graveolens | reverse complement strand
CCTTGGATTCCAATTCTGATAACTTTTTATCATATTTCCTTTAAAAGCTCTTTTCTTCATATAACTGATACCTGAAATGCAATAACACAAAAACACATCAAAATACCAACAACTTGAGTCCAAAACACCAATTTAAGCTTGTAATAAAGCATTCCAAGTGGATATAAAATCCACTTATCAGGAGTCCCACCTTAGATGGTGAAGGTGAGGGTGTGAGGGTGGGGAGCCAAGGTGAGACCTTGATGCAAGAAAAGAGAGACAATAAGAGAAATACAGGTACTGGAGATATAAGGGTGGATGTCATTGTAAGTGAGTTAATGAATGTCCAGGATGCAGACAGGGAGGGACTATCTCAGCAAACTCAAGTTGATTTAGATTCCACCTCCTTAGATGCTGAGACATTTACTCACCCTGTTCCAGCCTATCAACTTCTAGCTAGACAGGGCAATGACAATGCAGAAAGGATGCTAAATTTGGTGCACACCACATAGTCCATGCAAAGAGCTAAGGATGCCATCACAGCTTTGCCTTCAATAGCTGGTGATGTTGATTATGAGACTGGTGGTTCAGAAGAATTCTTTGGAGGTGAGGGTGGAGATAGTGAAGAAGAGCCATTGGACATAGGGGGAGAAGTAGGCCCTAGTTCAAGATCAGGCATGCCATCTTGGGCATTTTCACAGCAATGTGATGAACACTACTTCAAGACAACTGTAATAACCCCAATTTTTGGAAATTTTTGAAACCCTTATGAATAGTGATTTTGCAGATTATGCTGAATTAGAAAACTTTTCATGCCACACTATGTAGGGGTTCTGTTATGGATATTCTGAGATTTTATTAGTACTCTACATGGTATATAAGTGTATGTAAAGGTCGTCAGAATCCAATTCCGAACACTTTGATTTTTCCCGGAAATCCACTACATACGGAAAGAATTGAGTATAAGGTAACAGGATAAGAAGGATTTAAATTAAAGGATTATAAGAGAGGATCATAAAAGGAATATAATGTATGGAGAAAGGTTAAGGAAACCCAAGTAATAAGATCCCGGGTATGATCCCTCAAACGAGAAATGAGAACGAAAGTTAAGCGAACCGTATAACAGATCGACGGTCATTAGGCAAACAATTAGAAGCAAATCAAAGAGATTAGTGGGGATGATGTCATCAAACCAATAGGAAGTGGACAAAGGAGGGAGGGTGACATCACTTGATGATGTAAGCATGGCATGGGGGGGAGGAAGTGTGGTTGAATGATAACCACATAAAATCAAGGTTAATTAGATAATTAACCTAAAACAAATCAAAATTCAACCAACCAAGCCAAACATTTCATTTTTCACCAAACAAAACACAAAACCCTCCATTTTCTTCATGAAGCTCTCGGCCCCTTTTCTTAAAAAATGAAGATCCAAGCTCCACCACTTACTATTTGACAAGGTATTTATCTAAGCTTCCCCATGGATAGTTACATACTTCCTATAAGTTTAAGCTTCTGATTCCAAGCCAATCTTTTTTTATAAATCAAGGAAGAAGATGGTGAATAGTACTTTCTTGAAATTAATTTTCGTGTTCTTGATTTCTTTGAAAGAACAAGCTTGTAGGAGGTTAGATTAAGGCTTCCATGGGCATTCCAAGGATCTTTCATGGATTAAAAGCTTCAAGGAAGGTATAACTCTTCATGATCTTAGTCTTAAGCTTTGTTATTTAGATTTCCTAATGTTTAAATGATGGGTTAGTGTAATGGGTGTGTAATCATGTTTAAATCTTGTTATGAGTAGTTTAGTTGATGAGAGGTATGATTATTGTGTGTTTAGAGATTGGTTGGTTTTGTGATATTTTTGGAGTTGGAAGTCTTGGTTATTAGTTAATGAACTTAAGTAAACTCTTAGTTCATAATTGAGAAATAAGTATGAATTGGTAATATTGAGTTGTTGGGGCTGTTGTAGTATGGTATGGATGGATTTTTGATTGGGTTGTGATTATGGATTGATTGGTGGTTGAATTGGAATGGTATAAAATTGGGAAATCGCGTAAACATAGCCGTCGTAATGCCCAATTTACTTTAGACTGCTTTTGTTCATTACATTAGGACCCGAGAACTCCCTTCTAGGTTTTGACCATTGCCATGTTTAGATAGTTCATGTTACGAGCTTCGTTTTGATATGTAGTTCGTTTGATTCCGATGTACGGTTTAGGAGAAACGGCCGTTTTAAGTAACGACATTTCGCGAACGAATCATTACCCCTCTCCTCACTTTGAAACCTTGGTTAAGGACCTTAAATGACTAATTGGGGTAAAAAACAATTATGTAAAGTGGACTAGGCAGTTGGTAAGATACTCGTGAAAGAATCGCCTTAAAACCCTTAGTGGTTAAATTATTAAAAATGGTGGAGCCGAGGGTACTCGAGCGACTTAAGTAAATCGTTAAGCTCGAAAGCGAACGTTAGGACTCTAAATGGTTAAAGTCTTGTTTCTTAAGCGACCAGGGTTTAATTCTGACTTATGTTGTTGTTCATAGGTTATCGGACCCACTCTAAGCTTAAGCCTATCCGGGAGCACTCAGGCAAGTTTTCTACCCTTTATACTGTTGTTGTGATGTATATGTGTATATGCATGATCTTGCGATAAATGCATATTTGTTATTAGCAAATTCTTGCGATATATTGTAGCATGTGATATGGTATATATGCATGCCTGTTTCATATTCTTAATTTATATATCTGTTGGTTCAATTGCTTATAAAGTTGCATAATACCTATGCTAGAGATAAGCAGTAGTTGTGTATACCCTAAGTATAGGGACCCAAAGGTGAAAACATTTTCTAAAACCGGGAGTCGAGGATCCCGAGTAGATTTTATATATATATATATATATATATATATTTATATATATATGGTTATAGTTTGCAAAACTATTAATCGAATAAGGTTTATTCGATAACTTTATATTATATAATGAATATTATTTCGAATATTCATTCGAGGGCTTATGACTCAGCTTATTTTATTAATTGAATATTATTTGAATATTCATTCGAGGAATTATGACTCACTTTATATTATTTATTGAATATTATTTTGAATATTCATTCGAGGATTCATGACTCCGATTCTTTATATAATTATTATTCTTTATTTTATTAAAGAATAATGTGTCGATAATCAAACTTACTTTTGATTATTCAAATAAAGATATTACTTTCGTATAAGTATATCTTTGGTTATTTAATAGTCATTTCAAGTATAAGTTTTACAACATCTACTTCAATTATTTTTATAAAGATTATTCTTTATGGGAATATTATTTAAATAATAATATTCAGATATTTTATATATATTGGGACTGATTTATTTTATTAAATCAGCATCACTCCGAACATTCTTAAAAATGTTTTGCGAGTCTTCAAAATGATTTTAAAAATTAGAGCGGATCCCAAAACTTATTTTTATATTTAAGATCCTCCTTTCGAAGGGGATTTAAATACTCGCTCAAAACCTGAGGGATCCGGCTCTGTGGTGTGTTTTAAATTCGCAACAAGGTTGCTGTCCTGATAAAAGAATTTTGATTACTTACCCAACACTCGGGAAGTAAAAATCTTGGAACAAGTTAATCCATTAACAGGCATCGCCTGGGAAATATCGGTGAGTTTTCCTTTCCAACTAGATACGACTTCTTGGTGGAGCCGTATCAACAAGTTTCTACTTGGGGAAAGGGGGGACGAGCTTTACGTTTCAGAGTCATGGATTTCATCTGAACTAGGAGTGGCATAAGTGGTCGAGTGGCGCCGGCCCAGCCTTATTATATTGGCCCAAAATGGCCTGGAAGTTCCGCTAAGACGGTCCATTCCTTAGGAGTCCAGTGTTCGGTTGACAAGTAAATCCGACAGGTTCTCCTCTACATGTAAAAAATGGTGGGGTTGTACTACTACGACTGATCATCGTAAGTAGTCTTCCTGGCGCGGCAAACTCCCGTAATGAGTTCATCATCCAATTGGATATTTCTGCAACACTACCCAGAGCACTTCGATAGAAAGGCTACGGTTGGGCGATTGTTGAGTGTTGGCAGGGTCGAGTTTTCAAAATGATGTTTGCATCAAATGAAGTATCTCGTAACTTCATTTTATTTTGATGATATTTTAAAGATTGATTTTATACAAGTTTTGTCTTGTAGCTTAATCTATGGGAGGAACTAATTATAACTTGAACGGTGGTAGTTCAAGTAGTATTCGGAAAGATATAAGTAAATTGGAGTATCTTGTAACTTCATCTTTTAAACTTATATCTAGTAAATGATTATCTTATGCATGACAAAGATTTTCAGAAAAACGTTGAGACAAGGTTAGATATATGAGATCACCTTGCAACGATATTTTATACAGTTATAAACTGGAACTCTGTGTATATTATGCATGGAAGAGGACTTCCAAGATTTTGAAAAGTATATATGTATATATACTGAATATTTTATGACTTCATCGCATTAAGATATCAAACTTGGTTCATTTCTTCTTGACTAAGACTTTCATGAGTACTATGAGAATGCTCATATATTGTAAATCATTATACATATTATTTTGGTGGGCTTGTTGCTCACCCTTGCTTTCTTCTTTCATCACACAACATCAGTTAGACAAGATGAACAGGATCAAGCTTCCAATTCGCAAGCGGTTAGAAAATGTTCCGCAGTTTTTTTGGAAGCGTTGATGCCGCCGTAGTTGAGGTAGGAGCTACCAATAGGCTAGGTTTTCAACTGTTGATAAACCAGACTTATGTATAATATGAATTGTAATAATGGCAAAGAAATGTAAATTTATTCAGAACCTTCTTGAGGTGTAATGACTTATTATGTAGAATAAAATGACTTGTGTTATTTTTTTTTTGGGTATTCATCTCTGAGACTATAACTTGCGGTGTGTGTGTGTATATTGTGGGGTCACAGTATGCAGGAATTGGTTGATTGTTAAGATTAAGTGTTGTTAAGGGATATGGAACTCGTGACAACCCGAATCCTGACCCCGGATTTGGGGGTGTTACAGAAATGGTATCAGAGCTAAGCGTTATAAACCTCAGAGATGATGTGACGTTAAAATAATAAATTCACTAAGATAATAAGAACTCTTGCCAAGTTCATAGTCGGGCTACCTAACGTAGTACTGACAGTTAAAACCCTTATGGGAACCCTTATAAATATCGTGATGGAAGCGTAGTTCGTTATCGTATATGGTAGCGGGACTCCGAACCCTGAGGTTGAGGAGCAACAACGCGATGATGTTTTATTACTTATTGGAGATTAGATTATGGATCCGATAGAGCGTCCTAACGCGGGATCGGAGGATGTTCATATTGAGGATGTTGTCCTAGAAGGGATAGTGGCTGAGGAGGATCCCATGGAGGATCCTGACAAGAATGAATAAAGGACCACTGAGGAATTGATGACCATGGTTAGGGGAATTACCAGAGGTAGGATTGGCTGGTCACTACCGAAGGTTCGTTCAAGTTTGTAAAGATAGCAGCCCCTTTAACACGACTTACTCGTAAGACTCAGAAGTTCGAATGGACAGAGAAATACGAGAATAGCTTTCGAGAACTGAAGCAAAGATTGGTGACGGCCCCTATGATGGCGTTGCCGGATGGAAAAGGAGATTTTGTGATGTGTAGTGACGCTTCGCATAAGGAGTTAGGGTGCTTCTTATACAGCACAACAAGGTAATTGCGTACGCATCAAGACAATTAAGGGAATATAAAATTCGATATCCCCACCCATGAGTTTGGGCTCGTGGCAATAGTTTTGCCCTAAAGATTGGAGGCACTACTTGTATGGAGAAAAGTGCGAGATTTACACAAGCCATAAGTGCTCTAGTACATTTTCACGCAGAAAGAGCTCAACATGCGCCAAATGAGGTGGTTAGAGCTAATCAAGAATTAGGATTGGGAGATTCTTTATCATTCAGGGAAAGCCAATGTGGTGGCTGATGCCCGTAGTAAAAAGGAGAGACTCAAGATAATAATGTCTTTGGGAGAGTTTATAAGAGATTTTGAGAAAATGGAAATAGAAGTGAAGTTAACCGGAGCCGGTACCGAAAAGCTGTTTGAGATTGCAATACAGACCGAATTTTTGGAAAAGAACATATTGTGCCAGAAAAAGTGATGAATGAAGGCAGAGAGTCAATGACTGGAGAAGAGATCCATACCGAGAAAGATGATAAGGGGATAGTGAGGTGTTCCTACAGAAATTGGGTTCCAAAAGTTCAAGAGCTTAAGGATGAGAACTTAGATGAGAGCCATAGTTTGAGGAATAAGATTTAGGGCAAACCCTGAATGTGATAGTCAGGGAGGTTGCCATCAAGAAAGAAAGAACCCATAACATAATAGAGTGGAAAACAAGGTTTTTAATGTATAAGATAACCCCGATTATGGGAGAAGGTTGAAACATTTCATACTAAGGAAACAGAAAGTCGAGTAAGGAAAGGAGACCCGAGACGGTACTCCTATACGGCAATTTATGGACCTGTCTAGACAGAACTTAGACTATTATCCCCAACCACCACCTTGAGGAAACAATGCGGTAGGAAATTCTTTCAGGACCTTTAAGTCTCTAAGCTCTCAGATTTCCAAGGAACAGGTTGACCTAGTCGAGGCAAGAGCCTGGCTAAAAGAAATAGAGGAATCATTTGAGATTCTGAATGATTGACGAATCACAAAAGACTGTTTTTGTCACTTACCCTCCTAAGAGAGAGACCACCCGTTGGTGAAAGGCCAAGGAAGGCACGAAGCAAGAGATTATAATAAACTGATTTAAGTTCAGTCAATTGTTTTCGGGAAAGTAATTCCCAAAGATAAGGAGATAGTGTAAAAGCTTTGGAGCTAGAACAAAAGCGGATGAGTATGATGAATTATGAATCTAAGTTGTAAAAGTTGTCAAGATTCATTCTGAGGACACGAATCCAGAATGACGGGATGTTTGAAATCAATACTTATGTTGTGTTGGTTCATGAACTAAGGATAAGATAAAGGAAAATAAAAAGAAACTGAAGTGGAAAGGAATATAAAGGCAAGAGAGTTTGAGGAATGATAAGGGAGTTGGATATGAGGAAACCCTAAAGACTCGTAGTAATAGAAATAGAAAAGTATGTAATCGTCAGGATGAGGGTGATTCACCATGAGTTAAATTGATGGTTGAAGGTATAAGAGATACATATATTTTATCCCCTGTAAGTTGGGAGGATTCGAGGAAACCTTGAGATAGTTCGAAGGATAAATAATGAGACGCAGATAGACTGAGGAGACAAGGAAGTAAGAAATTAGGAAAATTGGATGAAGGAAGTGACCTTCAAGAATGTGAAGTGTAAGACCAGTGGCTTGATACCCAGAAAGGGAGACGCCAGGTATGAACGATATCCCAACATTGAGATGACTATTGAGATAAACAACAAAAGTAAATACGGAATTATTAAGAAGAAGTTCACGTTGACCACGACCAATATCTTCCAGAACATCCCTGTTGTCATTACCAAATTGGGAAAGAAAAGCATATAACCGTTGTTATCTTTTGAAGGCCATAATTGATTGACCTCATTTTGAATACAGATTTTATTGTGAAATTCGGTATAGACTATCGAGGTGGAAATGATTGAATAAGATACCCTTATCAGGGATATATGACTTTATTTATCCATGGAAGGATGCTTGTACCTTTTTAAAGGTGGAATTAAGGATAGAATATCGGTAACTTAAAACGAATCCTAGGGGAATGCATAAAGGTTGGCATTTCACCCTTAATAGGGATAGTATGAGTTTTGACAGTATGAATTGGAAAGGATTAAGGTAATAACAACCTTTAAGAATCAGTGGAGAAATTTTTCAGAAGTATATAGACAATGATTCTGGTATTAGTAAACGGTATTTTGATATGCCCTGTATCTAGGGAATACAGGAGGAACGATTCAAGGATAACCCTAGAGGTTTTACAAGGAGAAAGGTAATATTCAAAATTCTCAAGAATAGAAATTATGATAAAGGAAATGTGACGTAATTATAATGATGCCAAGTGGGGCACGTGTTAAACCACGAGAAAGTATGGATCGAACCAGTAAAGGTCGAAATTGTTCAGGGCAATTAGGACCTAAGATAAAAGATGTTCTAAGTATGATTGAGAGTCAGTCGTGACAGTGATTAACCTCTAAAGACTAAGGCAATAACTTATGGAAAAAGGGTGATATTTTTTTTACTCATCAGATTTTAAGGAAAACATCTTCACATAAGCTGTGATTGAAATAAGGTAGAAAATTTATTTGGAGGTGGTTAAAATGACATTGACTGTAAGGAAATTTTACTATCAGGAAAGGCCAAAGAGGTGGCCGACACTTTAAAGGTAAGAGGATAATTATAGGCGCTTGTGCCAAAGGAATACAGTGATGATGGTTAAAGCTATGCAGGTTGTATTATGGTTTGGAAGATTGACATTCCTTCTGATGACTGTGCAATACCCAACCGTAATAGTAGTTGGTAAAGGTTTAATTCGTGTAATCGCCATGAGCGGGCTATCTATCTCAGAAGATACTATCTTGCGATAAGCCAGGACCATGTTTCAAAAAGGACTAGACGAACCCTTGAGTTAAGTCTTCTATTTAAGGTATACGATTAAGAATGGTATTAACCTGCTATCGTTGCTTCGACTGAAACTCTTCTGCAATTTTATCTACTTCATGTCATGAAAGTACGTCAGAGTTTGGAGTGTTCTTCATAAATCATGAAAGGTGATTATGTTAACTCCTTAGAAGAATTTGATACGACAGTTATGGACTCCGTATGGTTAGCTATTAAGATTCCAAAGAAAATGAATGACGACAGTAGGTCAGTGGTGGACCATAGTAATGCAGCAACGATTCTTTGAATAATGAGCCGATTACAACCGTGAGAGTTGTAGTGTAATGGATGTTGAGATTGGGTACCCCTAATCGGGTTGTGGTGATGTATAAGTTGTCGTTGAATAGACTGGTTAAGTAGATTATCTACCTATTGAATATTTATTCCTTCTTATCAATAGAGAGTCGTATTACTATACGAGGAAGGTTGCGATGCAAGCATAGAATTCTAGTAACAATGATGTCTAGAATGAGATCCCAGATTCGAATTTCGATATCGAGGGAGTTTCAAAGGTGATTGTGTATAAGCTCGAGGAAGAGCATGGGTCCATAGAATGATGGACGGAATAACAAAAATATTTAGGCATGTGAAATACGATGCTATAATACTTGATGTTGATATAAATACATATATATTTTGTTCTCCTATGACAAACCTCTATAGTTCAGAGGTAGATTCCAAGCCAGATATTTATGGCAATATTTTTTTACATATATACAATTCTCTTCAGTTCGTTCTTTTCTCTTCTTTTCATTTCATGTGAGCTGAGAAGAACAACCCTTCCAGAAGGGGAGGTATTACCGAATGACTATCTATCTTTGTGATAGAAGCCTAGTAGGATACCACATGTTATTTAATTGCTTGTCAAGTACTAAAGGCTGGCCACATTCTATACTAACTATGCAATAGAACAAGTGTTCATGATCATAGTGATCTCTCAACAAATTCCTTTACTTCTATATGATGGATCAAGCTTTCGAAGATGGAAGCAGCTAAAGGAAGTAGTATCAGTACGGTGGTATTCCGATTCTAACGCGTTCGTGATACTAAGGTTGACGTGGTTATTAAAAGGTTATAGAACGCTAACGAGCAAAAGTATAACCAGTATAATATTAGGAACGGAAGGTAGTAGAGATTACGAACTGGAAAAGAATGGGTATTGAGAAGCAAAAGCTCTAATGCTAAAAGCTATAATGAGAGTCTGTGCAATAGACTTGAAAGAAATTGGAATGATCACTTAACACGGATTGAGTTTTCTTACGACAATAGATCATATGTCAGTATTGAGATATCGCCTTATGAGATCCTTGAGGGAAGACAATGTCGATCTCCCTTATGTTAGGATGAAGTTGTAGAGCGCAAGATGCTCGGACCCGCAGTATCCAAAGGACCAAGGATATAATAGATCTAATCAGAGGACGGCTGGTGGTAGCCCAAGATGGACATAAGAAGTATGTTGATTTGACACGAAAGGACAAAGAATAGGAAGTAGGGGACCTAGTGTTTTAAAGGTATCCCCTTGGAAACCCTTGGAAAGGATTGATGAGATTCGGAAAGAAAGGAAAGTTAAGTCCACAAATTGTTGGACCCTTGGATATATTAAGACGTTTTGGGAAGTTAGCATATGAGCTAGCCCTACCCCCGAACATGTAGCAAGTCATAACGTGTTCCACGTATCAATGTTAAGGAGGTGTAATTCGGATGCCAGATAAATAGGGGCATATGAGCGCATAGACATGCAACCCGACGTAACCTTTATGGAACAACCAGGAAGGGTTATAGAGTGAAAAGGAACAAGTGCTTAGGAGAAAGGTTATCAAACTAAGCAGAGTTTGGTGGTAGGACCACAATGTGGGAAAATTTACTCGAGAGTAGGGATGGCAATCGGGTCGGTCGGAACGGGTTTGGCAAAAACCAAACCCGAACCCGATTATTTTTTGCTAAACCCGAACCCGAACCCGGAAAAACCCGAACCACTAAACCCGAACCCATCGGGTTCGGTTCGGGTTCGGTTCGGATTCGGGTTTGTAGATCACTATCAAATTGTACCTTAATTTGCACAAACTCTAGTGAAAAATTATTATGATTTGATATGAGCAAAGTGCTCATCAATACGACGATATTGAAATTTTTGGGATTGAATTAGAGGGTTCAGATAAGACAATGAATCATACCTCTATGATTAAAACTGTTAGTAAAATAATGCAACAATCTTGACCTTTAGTATACTTGTATTGAACATACTTGCTAAAAACATATTTAAACGACTTTAATGCAATAATTTATAAAAATTAATTTTTTTAGTACTAATATTAGTAATATATTATATTATATATTATATTACTACTTATAAAATATAAAATATTATTTATATATTAACACGGGTTTCGGATCGGGTTCGGGTTCGGGTCGGAATGAAACGGGTTTCGGGTTTTCGGGTTCGGGTCGGAACGGTATGCCTTAAACCCAAACCCGACCCGAAAATGGTTCGGGTTTAAAAATCAAACCCGAACCCGAATCCAAACCCGAAATATTCGGGTTCGGTAAAACCCAATCGGATCGGTACGGATCGGGTATCCATTAGTTCGGTATAAATTGCCATCCCTACTCGAGAGTTAGAAAGTGCAATGCTAAGAGAGTATCCCTATTCATTTTCTATCTGATTCCAGGACGGAATCCTTTTAAGGAGGGGAGACTGTAATAACCCCAATTTTTGGAAATTTTTGAAACCCTTATGAATAGTGATTTTGCATATTATGCTGAATGAGAAAACTTTTCATGCCACACTATGTAGGGGTTCTGTTATGGATATTCTGAGATTTTATTAGTACTCTACATGGTATATAAGTGTATGTAAAGATCGTTAGAATCCAATTCCGAACACTTTGATTTTTCCCGGAAATCCACTACATACGGAAAGAATTGAGTATAAGGTAACAGGATAAGAAGGATTTAAATTAAAGGATTATAAGAGAGGATCATAAAAGTGTTCTAATGTATGGAGAAAGGTTAAGGAAACCCAAGTAATAAGATCCCGGGTATGATCCCTCAAACGAGAAACGAGAACGAAAGTTAAGCGAACCGTATAACAGATCGACGGTCATTAGGCAAACAATTAGAAGCTAATCAAAGGGATTAGTGGGGATGATGTCATCAAACCAATAGGAAGAGGACAAAGGAGGGAGGGTGACATCACTTGATGATGTAAGCATGACATGGGGGGGAGGAAGTGTGGTTGAATGATAACCACACAAAATCAAGGTTAATTAGGTAATTAACCTAAAACAAATCAAAATTCAACCAACCAAGCCAAACATTTCATTTTTCACCAAACAAAACACAAAACCCTCCATTTTCTTCATGAAGCTCTCGGCCCCTTTTCTTAAAAAATGAAGATCCAAGCTCCACCACTTACTATTTGGCAAGGTATTTATCTAAGCTTCCCCATGGATAGTTACATACTTCCTATAAGTTTAAGCTTCTAATTCCAAGCCAATCTTTTTTTATAAATCAAGGAAGAAAATGGTGAATAGTACTTTATTGAAATTAATTTTTGTGTTCTTGATTTCTTTGAAAGAACAAGCTTGTAGGAGGTTAGATTAAGGCTTCCATGGGCACTCCAAGGATCTTTCATGGATTAAAAGCTTCAAGGAAGGTATAACTCTTCATGATCTTAGTCTTAAGCTTTGTTGTTTAGATTTCCTAATGTTTAGATGACGGGTTAGTGTAATGGGTGTGTAATCATGTTTAAAGCTTGTTATGAGTAGTTTAGTTGATGAGAGGCATGATTATTGTGTGTTTAGAGATTGGTTGGTTTTGTGATATTTTTGGAGTTGGAAGTCTTGGTTATTAGTTAATGAACTTAAGTAAACTCTTAGTTCATAATTGAGAAATAAGTATGAATTGGTAATATTGAGTTGTTGGGGCTGTTGTAGTATGGTATGGATGGAGTTTTGATTGGGTTGTGATTATGGATTGATTGGTGGTTGAATTGGAATGGTATAAAATTGGGAAATCGCGTAAATATAGTCGTCGTAATGCCCGATTTACTTTAGACTGCTTTTGTTCATAACATTAGGACCCGAGAACTCCCTGCTAGATTTTGACCATTGCCATGTTTAGATAGTTCATGTTACGAGCTTCGTTTTGATATGTAGTTCGTTTGATTCCAATGTACGGTTTAGGAGAAACGGCCGTTTTAAGTAACGACGTTTCGCGAACGAATCATTACCCCTCTCCTCACTTTGAAACCTTGGTTAAGGACCTTAAATGACTAATTGGGGTAAGAAACAATTATGTAAAGTGGATTAGGCAGTTGGTAAGATACTCGCGAAAGAATCGCCTTAAAACCCTTAGTGGTTAAATTATTAAAAATGGTGGAGCCGAGGGTACTCGAGCGACTTAAGTAAATCGTTAAGCTCGAAAGCGAACGTTAGGACTCTAAATGGTTAAAGTCTAGTTTCTTAAGCGACCGGGGTTTAATTCCGACTTATGTTGTTGTTCATAGGTTATCGGACCCACTCTAAGCTTAAGCCTATCCGGGAGCACTCAGGCAAGTTTTCTACCCGTTATACTGTTGTTGTGATGTATATGTGTATATGCATGATCTTGCGATAAATGCATATTTGTTATTAGCAAATTCTTGTGATATATTGTAGCATGTGATATGGTATATATGCATGCCTTTTTCATATTCTTGATTTATATATCTGTTGGTTCAATTGCTTATAAAGTTGCATAATACATATGCTAGAGATAAGCAGTAGTTGTGTATACCCTTAGTATAGGGACCCAAAGGTGAAAACATTTTCTAAAACCGGGAGTCGAGGATCCCGAGTAGATTTTATATATATATATATATATAAATTTATATATATATATGGTTATAGTTTTCAAAACTATTAATCGAATAAGGTTTATTCGATAACTTTATATTATTTAATGAATATTATTTCGAATATTCATTCGAGGGCTTATGACTCAGCTTATTTTATTAATTGAATATTATTTGAATATTCATTCGAGGAATTATGACTTAATTTATATTATTTATTGAATATTATTTTGAATATTCATTCGCGGATTCATGACTCTGATTCTTTATATAATTATTATTCTTTATTTTATTAAAGGATAATGTGTCGATAATCAAACTTACTTTTGATTATTCAAATAAAGATATTACTTTCGTATAAGTATATATTTGGTTATTTAATAGTCATTTCAAGTATAAGTTTTACAACATCTACTTCAATTATTTTTATAAAGATTATTCTTTATGGGAATATTATTTAAATAATAATATTCAGATATTTTATATATATTGGGACTGATTTATTTTATTAAATCAGCATCACTCTGAACATTCTTAAAAATGTTTTGCGAGTCTTCAAAATAATTTTTAAAAGTTAGAGCGGATCCCAAAACTCATTTTTATATTTAAGATCCTCCTTTCGAAGGGGATTTAAATACTCGCTCAAAAACTGAGGGATCCGGCTCTGTGGTGTGTTTTAAATTCGCAACAAGGTTGCTGTCCTGATAAAAGAATTTTGATTACTTACCCAACACTCGGGAAGTAAAAATCTTGGAACAAGTTAATCCATTAACAGGCATCGCCTGGGAAATATCGGTGAGTTTTCCTTTCCAACTAGATACGACTTCTTGGTGGAGCCATATCAACAAGTTTCTACTTGGGGAAAGGGGGGACGAGCTTTACGTTTCAGAGTCATGGATTTTATCTGAACTAGGAGTGGCGTAAGTGGTCGAGTGGTGCCGGCCTAGCCTTATTATATTGGCCCAAAATGGCCTGGAAGTTCCGCTAAGACGGCTCATTCCTTAGGAGTCCAGTGTTCGGTTGACAAGTAAATCCGACAGGTTCTCCTCTACATGTAGAAAATGGTGGGGTTGTACTACTACGGCTGATCATCGTAAGTGGTCTTCCTGGCACGGCAAACTCCCGTAATGAGTTCATCATCCAATTGGATATTTCTGCAACACTACCCAGAGCACTTCGATAGAAAGGCTACGGTTGGGCGATTGTTGAGTGTTGGCAGGGTCGAGTTTTTAAAATGATGTTTGCATCAAATGAAGTATCTCGTAACTTCATTTTATTTTGATGATATTTTAAAGATTGATTCTATACAAGTTTTGTCTTGTAGCTTAATCTATGGGAGGAACTAATTATAACTTGAACGGTGGTAGTTCAAGTAGTATTCGGAAAGATATAAGTAAATTGGAGTATCTTGTAACTTCATCTTTTAAACTTATATCTAGTAAATGATTATCTTATGCATGACAAAGATTTTCAGAAAAATGTTGAGACAAGGTTAGATATATGAGATCACCTTGCAACGATATTTTATACAGTTATAAACTGGAACTCTGTGTATATTATGCATGGAAGAGGACTTCCAAGATTTTGAAAAGTATATATGTATATATACTGAATATTTTGCGACTTCATCGCATTAAGATATCAAACTTGGTTCATTTCTTCTTGACCAAGACTTTCATGAGTACTATGAGAATGCTCATATATTGTAAATCATTATACATATTATTTTGGTGGGCTTGTTGCTCACCCTTGCTTTCTTCTTTCATCACACAACATCAGATAGACAAGATGAACAGGACCAAGCTTCCAATTCGCAAGCGGTTAGAAAATGTTCCGCAGTTTTCTGGAAGCGTTGATGCCGCCGTAGCTGAGGTAGGAGCTACCAATAGGCTAGGTTTTCAATTATTGATAAACTAGACTTATGTATAATATGAATTGTAATAATGGCAAAGAAATGTAAATTTATTTAGAACCTTCTTGAGGTGTAATGACTTATTATATAGAATAAAATGACTTGTGTTATTTTTTTTTGGGTATTCATCTCTGAGACTATAACTTGCGGTGTGTGTGTGTATATTGTGGGGTCACAGTACGCAGAAATTGGTTGATTGTTAAGATTAAGTGTTGTTAAGGGATATGGAACTCGTGACAACCCGAATCCCTGACCCCGGATTTGGGGGTGTTACAACAACCCTGATTCAACTTATAAATCAGGCAAATTCTGCTCTTCAAACCGCCACAAATGCCAGCACCAAAATGCTCCTTCAAGCACATCTTGCTTCTCTGCAACTACAACAAATCCAAGGTCTTCAACATGCTCAAGATATCAACACTATCAAAGGTGATATTGATCAGATGAAAAAGGACATTTCTGACAGGATGGACTCTAAACTTCCAAAAGCTACAATGTTTGACATTAAGAGACAACTCAGGAAAAATTCTAATTTTGCTACAAAGATAGATGCCTTAGATACAAGAATGACAGCAATAAAAGCATCTCTTACAGCAATCCATCTACACCAAGCTCAACAAACAGACTTGCTTCAGAAAATGGTGGCTATACAAACCTCCTCCTCTACTCAGCTTGATGATAACAAAAAGGGGGAGAAAGAGAGCTCTAGGAGTGAGGGGGAGCAAAAAGTACTCAACATTCAAGTTAGTAAAGCAATTGTGCCAATAATTGCTTTCACAAAGCCACCAGCTAAAGATAGCATTAATCTAATTAATGAAGCAGCAACCACTTTGAGAGTAGCTGAGAAGAAGCAGTTTAGTACAATAAACTGGGAGAAAATTGATGAGGATATTCAAAAGAAATTTGGCCTAGCAAAGAAGCCAGAAAAATCAACCATTCATCACTCTCAAGTCAGGAAAATTTCTGTGAATGAAATGAGCATGAACTATCGGGAAAGAGGCCAGACATCCTGCATCAAATCTCCAAAGGCAGATCTAATCATGAAGCCAAAGGTGAACTACCCAAAATCTTCACTAAAGAACCCTTTGGACACAGTGTATGAGACACCAAAGCCTGATAAGAAGAAACTGTTGTTAAGATCTATTGCATTCTACAAGGATCCAGCTGATTCAGCATTGAAAAAGAGAATTGTAAAGATTTTCAGAAATGGTAAGGAAATTTGTGTGGTGGCTGGACACCCCCAATTTGTTGAAGCAAAAAGGGAAGAAAAGGCAAGATTGAAGCAAGAAAAGAAGCAAGTTGCTCTAGATGCTAAAAAGCTCAAACAAAAGAAGGAGCAAGCTGCTATCTTGGCCAAGTTGCAAGCTGTGAAACCCACACAACAAATTTCTGCACAACCATCTGTCATTGCTGAATCTCAAGATCAAATAGTGCAAGATGAACCTCCAAAGACCAAGAAGCCAAGGTACAAGCAAAGAATCAAGAGAAAATTGGATTTCAGTGATGAGGAGATGGAAGGATACTTTCCCAAAGAGTCTACTTCTATAACAACTCAAACATCCATGCCCTCTGTGGCACGTGAAGAATTCAAGATAGATCCATCCAAGAATTTCCATGGTGAACATATCATTCCAAAGGATGAACCAATAGACTGGGACAGTCTACCAATTCCTGAACTTAACCTACCTCATTTCATGGAGCCAAAGAAGACAAAGACCAGGGCAGTCAAGAAAGTGAAGCCCTCAACTCTCAGATCCAAGTTCCTAACCAAAGCTCAAACAAAAGTCAACAAGGAAGATATCATGTACATCTGTGATATCAAGGAATTCTCTGATCTAAACCACTATCTGGATGAACTGGAAGAAGTTAGAGGGATTGATGCTTACAGGAATCTACCTGAAGGTTAGTATTCAAGTACAAGGGAGGAAAAGAGATACCACTGCCACTTTACAGGATTCTTCAAGAGAGCCAATCTGTACTAATAAAAGTTTATTCATCCTTCAAAAAGAACTTTGGATTCAATGTGACAGCTAGAAGATTAGTTCCAAAGAAGATTGAAAAACTAAGGAGTATTAGAGCCAAAGATGCACTCCCAAATACTTTAACCAATCCTTACACAAGGAGTAGAGTGCATCTAAGGCCCTACTGGCTAATGGAATTCATGGATGATAAGGGAGTTAGAAGATTCTTCAGATTAGAAAACCACTTGAGCATCTCTAGCAATGAGACTCTTCTGGAAATGTAAGGAATGCAAGATCTCTCAGAATCTGATGAACTTGAATTCCACAAACAGCTCCAAAATCAGATTGAAGAAAATAACAGGAAGCTTGGGAAGAAATCCATACTATCAAGGAAATAGATCAATCTGCTCAGACTAGAGGAGCACCTTGAAAATGATTGTGAGCAAATCTTTGTACACTTTGTCTTGTAAATTTTTCAGTGACTAATGCAGCACTTTTCAGTTGTATCTACTATTTTTTTTAAATCTGTATTCTTAGAGTATTTTGTTATCATCAAGTTTCTCTTAATTTATGGCTACAATTCTAGTAGACATAAATTGGGGGTGATTGTTGGGAATATGTTGTGAACTTGATGATTTCATTAACAAAACACTTTAGCAGATTTAATTTAGTGAAAAAAGTAGCACTCGGCGGATAATCAGATATAGTCCCGACGGATGACTCAATATAGTCCCGACGGATGATGATTTGACATTCATCGAGTGAGTAGCTTATGTAACAATAAGTCATGTAGCACATTTCTGCAAACACCTTTGTATAGACTCTGTAGTAGCATATAAGTCATGTTGACTTTAACTAGATATGCAGAATAGGTTGATTAATTATAAATATAAGATGTCTTGTAATTCTGCATAAGTGAAATGAAGTCAAGTGACAAATACCTACTCGACGGATGATCAACAAAGCTACCGACGGATGATCAACAAAGCTCCCGACGGATGATCAACAAGGCAACCCAACGGATGATAATCATGTACCCGATGGATGATCAATTCAAACATCTGTTGATAGTGACAACACGGTCACATGCGTCGAGTGTTTGCAAAAGGAATGTGGCAGACTATTCAGCTGGGTTTTTGAGAACAAAAAAGCATTACCATTTACATGCTATTATGAAGATATTCAAAGATGCTGGAATAGAGTAGTGAAGTAGCATGGTATTAGACTTGATAGGTTTTGTTTTATTATCTTGTCTTATTACTATGTAATCTTGGTGATATATAAACCAAGAGTAGCAAATAGAACAACAAGAAGACTAAGCAATTACATTCTCAGAGAAACAACTGTAAGATGAATCCTATAGCATTTATTTAGTAAGTTTAGTTGTTCATATTTGTAAGCAGTTGTGAGCTATTCAAGCTTCACAGGGTTCTCTTGATATATATATATATATATATATATATATATATATATATATATATCTAGTGGATACATTCAAATCCACCAGAAAGTTTTTAAAGACTTGTATTTTTAATTACTTGTGTTTTGATTTATCTAACTCTTCATTCCGCACTTTGCAAATCAAACACTTATATATTATTAAGTTAGAACCATTTTTCTTTAATCTTAAAAAGTAGCTAAAATTACATTCAACCCCCCTCTGTAATTCTTGTTGTATTGTTAGGGACTAACATAACTACAGAGGTATGATTGGCTCTTTACTCTATTTAATTGCATGTAGACCTGATATCATGTATGCTACCTGTATTTGTGCAAGATTTCAGGATGATCCAAGAGAACCTCATCTAATAGCTGTGAAAAGAATTTTCAAGTACCTCAAGGGTACAGCTGATCTAGGATTGTGGTATCCTAGGGAATCAGATTTTAAGCTAATAGGTTACTCAGATGCAGATTTTGCAGGATGTAAAATAGATATGAAAAGCACTAGTGGAAGCTGCCAATTTCTTGGAGGCAGATTGGTTTCTTGGTTTAGCAAGAAACAGAAATCAATTTCCACATCAACTGCAGAAGCAGAATATATTGCTGCAGGAAGCTTCTGTGCACAGATTCTTTGGATGAAGAATCAGTTACTGGACTATGGGTTAGAATTTTCTAAAATACCCATTTACTGTGATAATCAAAGTGCTATTGCTATGACAGGTAATCCAGTTCAACACTCAATGACAAAACACATCAGCATTAGGTACCATTTCATAAGGGAACATGTGATGGAAGGTACAGTGGAATTACATTTATCCCAACAGACCAACAACTAGCATATATCTTCACAAAACCACTATGTGAAGCTACTTTTACAAGACTGGTCAATGAACTTGGAATGGTTTCAGGTTCTTTCTCAAAATCTGTTTAGTTTTTGTTCTCATACATCAGACTTTATGATCAGTGTTTACAGATTTTCTTATCTCTATGTAATTTGTGCCTAAATTGTAACATATTATACATTGCTTGTTATCTGATGTGATTCTATATACTCTGAAAGTGTTTTGAATGTTCTGTGACTATTCAATCCAATAAGGATTATCTTGTTAGATGCTGACTTAGTGGTCTTTAACAAATTATGAATCCCATGTTTGAATTAGTTATTTATGTGGAAATCAATAACACAAGCAAATTCTGATTTTGATCTGAGTCAAATTTACTTTGTGTATCTTATTACTAAGTCACAAACTAGATTATTGCTTCTTATCTGTCAAATTCTGATTTCAGGAAATCTTAAGGATGAACTACATGCTTGATAAGCCTCACTTATCTGGAAAAAATAATAAGAAAAAAAAATTGAAATCAGGTACTCCTTTAAGATCTAGAGTAAATATGTGACAGGGAAGACCCAAGTGCATTTCTAGTATTAAGTAATATGCATTAGAAAAGCAAATTTTTCTTGGTGACTTTTCACATTCTCTGATTACTGGAGAAATATTCTGATAATAACATAAATTCTGATAGCAGTTGTAACTCATTTACACTGAAAAGCCACTGTCAAAAGAATTTCAAAAGATGCATAAAATGAGCACAAACAGTTGAGGTGGATACTTGCATAACTTTATTCTATAGTAGACTTCACAATTCAAGACAGATTTTTAGCACTTTTCTTAGTTATGCCTTATTTCTAAGATATACTGAAGTTTATCAGACTTTAGTCTTTATCTGATCATTTGCACATACACACACTATCACTCCATATGAATGATGAAAATTATTGTGGTGATTAAGTTGTTTCTGACAAACAATTAAGTATTATTTGCATAAATTCTGAGGACAAGTTCTGATGAAAGTTCTTTGATTTAACTCTGAAGAAACCAGTCAGTATTTGTGTGAAGAAACACAAAAACAGTCATTCATTTTTTTGAGTACAGGAGCCATACTCTGATGATCGCTAAATTCTGATGATAGTCAAGTTCTCATGCAAATCCTGATGCTTATGTGGCATTATTTATTTACTTGACTTATTTATAGTTTTTACTGTAACGGTCATATTATCTGAAAATATTTAAGTGAGATAAAAACATTGTTAATCATTTGGTTAATGGGTTGCGTGTTTGTTTTGGTAACCGCATGTGAGCAATAATTATTGCACGTTTACCGTGCCCACTAATAATGTTTTGACTGTTTACATGCTGCCAGGTGTAAAATGTTTGTTCTACTTCCAAAAAGAGCCGTTATCACGTGAAAAGTATAAATACTAGAGTTAAAAGATTTCAACAATCTTTTACCTACTTTTATTATTTTCTAATCTCTCTTATTTTACTCTCTCTCTCTCTCTCTCTCTTTTTCTATCTATCTTCTGACGGACTTTCTTACAAGCATTTAATCAAACACCTTGCAAACACACAACTTTTCACTTAATTTTTCACAGAAATGGCACTAAAGGATCTTATTTATGATGGAGCCAAGTTTGTTCCCAACAACTACATGGCTATTCTCAACAAGGACGAGTCTCCTTCTGAACTTCACTTCATTCAAGATTTTCTTGCTCAAAGTGAAATTGGGTATGCTCTGACCCAACCACAACTTCTCTCAGGCAAACAAATTCTGGAGTTCTGGAGGTCTAGGGTATATGATGATGGTGGTGAAAATGGGTCCCCAAGTATTATTTTTTCAAAGGGGAAGATGAGCATCTGGTTACCTTGTCTACTATTCTATAAGCTTTGCATCTACCAGAAAACTGTACTTACAGTTCACAAGTTGGGGAGTCAGCTCTTCAAAATATGATTGCAAATCTTGGGTATGAGAAATCTTTGTCCAAGTTGGGACAACTGAAGAGGCCCTACATCAGGAAGGAGTGGAGCTTCTTTTTCGACTGCATTACCAAAGCTTTTACCAACAAATGCTCCAACTTTGATGTTATACCAATCCCGAGTCAGCAAATTTGGTATGCCCTTCTTAATCAAACTCATTTTGATTATGCTACTGTAATTTTGGGTTTTATAGGTGATAGGATGAAAGAAGATAGCAACACAGTTTATTTTGCTAGATTTTGTCAGCTTATATATAATTTCTATTGTTCTGATACACCTCAAAACTTTAATGAGACAATTGAACTCTTTAAACTTCACAAAAGGGCTTTCACAGACTTATAATCTGCTGATAATAAGAAGAATGTACTAAAACCTTCCAAATTCCTCAATCTGTCAAATAATTCTTAGTAAATTATGATCCTCACACATACAAATCTAAATATCCAGATGTTGCACCTACACAACCTACCAATTCTCAACCTCCACCAACCCAGCCTTCCAATACTCAACCACAACCTACCATCAGAACCTACTTTCAACCAGCACAATCCTCTCAACCATAATCATCAGTACCTACCATTAGAACCTCACCTCTCAAATCCAAACCAACCTCTGGTACTTCTTAAAAGGTGTCAGTTGTAAAATCTGACACATCCTCAAGGCCCAAAACCAAAAGGACCAAATATGTTCCTCAATCTCCACCAAGGAGAAAGAGAAGGCGGATTATGAGAGATGAATCAGATGAGGATAAACAGGTCCAGGTTCCAGCATCAGAACCTGTGACAGTAGAAGCTGAAAAGATAATTTTTCAGAAGGAGGTTGAAGCTAAAGAGGTAACTCCTCAGAAAAAAAATGAAGCTGAGGGTTCTGGAATTTTAAAAAGGAAAAGAACTTCAAGTTCTGATGCTGCTCAAGCAACACCTTCACAACCAAAGTCCAGATCAAAGAAGAAGAGAGCAGGTGTGATACACAAGCTCAATATGAGGATGCTGAAGAAGCTTTTGAAGGGGATCAGGAATCTCTGATCTCATCAGAACCAATAGTCATTGAAGCCCTTCCAGCACCTGAAGACACTGTTCCAGACACAGTGATCACACCTCTCATCTCTTCATTCAAAGAAACAGCTACAGTTGAAGATTCAGGATTTAGTCCTGAAATTGATATTCACAGGTTACATATACCAACTGTCTTGTATTTGGAAGCACCACAAGCAAATGAGTCAACTCCACCTGTTTCTCCATTAAATGCTGATATTCTTACTACTCCAATTCTGGATTTGGATCCTGAAACAGATAAAGTAGTTCCAGAATCTCCTTCAGCTACACACACTCTTGTGTTATCAGAAGATGAGGAGATGTTATCAAGTTCTGGAGATAGTGCTACAGTTAATGCTCTAATTCTTGGAAAGGAGGCACTACTTAAATTTGTTGAAGAAGATGCTCATGTTCCATGGGAAGAAACTCACAGAGGAGTTGAATGGACCAAGAAGTGGAATGAACCTGAATTCATTCCAAGCTCAAATGTTCTGAAAGATCATATTTCAAAAGCTGATGAGTTGCTGGAAAATTCTGATTTTAAGACACAACTTAAAGTCACTGCTCTCAGTACTAAATCTCTTCAAGGTCTACACTCCACAACTCAAGCAAAGGTTGATAAACTTCAAGAAATAGCTGATAAACTAGACATGGAGATTAAATTAGACAAAAAGAGGTTTATCAGACCTATTCAAGAGAAAGTGGAAGCAATTGAGAAAGTTCAAGAAAAGCAGCAGGCCCAACTGGATGAGGTCTTGCAAAATCAAGCTGCTCAACAAATTCAATTAACTGAGATCCAATCTTCAGTGGAACTCCTTCTTTCTCAACTCCTACCAGATGATGCCAAAAAGGGGGAGAAGGTAGTTAAGTCCAAATGCTCAACTAGCCAAACTCTGAAGAAGAAGGATGATAAAGGAGATGACCAGGGAAACTCTAGCAAGGGCAAAGATCAAGGTCAAGGAAAGCAAAGCAGCAAAGTTTCTTCACAAAAACTAATTTCTAATTCTAGCAAATCTTCTACACAGAAGAATTCAAATTCTGAAGCTATGAATGTGCAAACTGTGATAGCAAGTTCTGATAATCAAATTCTGATGACAAAGTCTGATGTTCTGATTCAGTCTGGAAGTCAAGACTCTCAGAAGTTTTTACAAACTCTGAAGCTTAAGGGAAGGGAGATACTGTCTACTATAAGGATCCCAAGATTCAGACTCTTGATGAAGAAATTGCTAAAAGATTATTTCTCAAGCATAATCCTGGAATGGATTTAGAGACTCTAAAGGAGGAAAAAGCTAGATTTGAAGCTGAGAAGACAAATCTTAAATCTAAAGCTTCTAATGCAAAGAAACCTCCAAGGCCTAAGGAAAAAGGCATTGTGATCAAGGAAAGGTCAACTTCTGAGGCTTCAAAGCCCAAGACAAGATCACAAGTTGAAATTGATCCCAAAAAAAGGGAAAGCAAAGATTGATGAACCAATAAAGAAGCAGAAAATGAAGATTCCTCAAATTCTGATGAATCCTGTGTGCAAAATGGTTCAAGTCTTTGATGATACTGTTGCAGAAGATGAAACTGTTGAAACTCTGAAAAGAAGAAAGATGACAGAATAATCTAAGACAACCTCTGACATAGCTCAAGTTATTCAAAGTGAAGAACAGCAAGCTACAGGAGGATCTGCAAATCCTAATCAAGTTATCAAAACATCACCCTCTAACAGAGCTCAAGTTGATTTGGGCAAGATGATAATTGCTGATAAGATGAAGCTGCTATGGAACAAAGCTACTCCAGTAGAACTTAAGACCAATCTAATGATTAATCAACTTGCAACATTTGGGTTGAGAGCCAAGCAACCTAGAGATAGAGTTGGATTAGGTTCTAATGAAGAAAAGATACAAACAGGAGTATA
This sequence comes from Apium graveolens, assembly GCF_009905375.1. Taxonomy (NCBI): domain Eukaryota; kingdom Viridiplantae; phylum Streptophyta; class Magnoliopsida; order Apiales; family Apiaceae; genus Apium; species Apium graveolens. The sequence goes on along the minus strand of NC_133649.1, from coordinate 159,788,374 downwards.
AGTCACTCTCAGAGATCCTTTCATTTTGACAGATAAACCATATGAACAAATCAAACAAAAGCACCTTGACAAAGTGTTGTCTGCTCAAATTGTCATGGATACTCATGATAAATCAGATGTGAAAAAGAAGTTATTTTTATTTCTCAATGATGGTAGAACTTACAGATTAGCTGATACTGATGTGCTAAAGAAGTCTGTCAAAGAGCTTCAACATATTCATTATCTTCTGGAAGTAAAATCTGATGTTACAAGAAGATGGTCAGATTACATATTGAAGGCTATAAGAGATCTTCTCAGAATCTCTGGTACAAAAGCTTCTCAATACATTCCAAAAATAACTGAAGATGATGGAAGAGAAATTCCTATGAGGAAGAATTCTGCTAAGGTAGAAGTAATTCTGAAAGGAAAATGCCTATGTTACAATGAAGACTCTTCACATTCTAGAGTTATCAGACTTGGATATGGTCTTGAAAGAACATCAATTTTATGCACTCAGAACAGCCATTTATCAGATTGGTGACAATGAAGATGAAGAACTGATGTAAGTCAAAGCAGAGTTAGTTGAAGCTCTGAGAAAAGCTGAAGACAAGCTGGTAACAGACTTTACAAGGAATCACTTTGGATTCAGATTGATCAGTGAAATTGGTAAAGCTACATGTATTGTAAGTTATAGTTAGTTGTCTTAATAAACTCTCATTGCATTTGTACTTAAATGTTTTTGACATCATCAAATCTATTAACTTGTATATTTTTCATAATTTACAAGTTGAGGGGGGATTGTTAAATATATTTGTGATGTCATGTCTAATCTGATGTGTTTAGTTTCAGAACTTAATATCAGGACTTACTAGAAATCAGAACTTACTGAAGTCAGAACTTATATGAGAACTTAAGGCATCAGAAGATATATCAGGACTTAAGTGCGGGAAGACTTCAGATAAGGAATGCGGCTGATTTACAGGAGAGGATATGGATTAAACAAATAAAGATATGCATGGAAAGTTGAACAACTATAGGATTACAGAAGATAATATCTGATTGATATATTTTAGGAAGAGATATATTTCATATCAATTAGAAGATATCTTGTAACTGTGTACTATATAAACACAGCTTAGGGTTTACACTATATGTGTTATCATTCACGTGAATATTATTCATTGTAACCTAGCAGCTCTTAGTGATATTGTTCATCACTGAGAGAGTAGTTTAACCTACTTTGTAACAGAGCTTATTATATTGAATAAACTTGATTACTGTTACATACTTTGTGTTCTAAATCGATTTGATTGTAAAAACACTATATTCAACCCCCTTCTATAGTGTTGTGTGACCTAACAGAATCAAATTTTGTTACCCAACTTTGTACCTTTAGCACGATGCATACTCATTTAAGAAACCAACTTAAATACTCCATATTTATACAAGTAAAATATTAAGGGAGTGGTACTAATTTCGTCATTTCAACTTATTTTCTTATGTTATATAAATTAATTATAGCATATTATAAATATTGTTTAAAAATCTTTCTTTGTAAATAATTTGGGTAAAATTATTTTATCTAACTCGATTTTGTTTATATCATAATAATTAGCGTGTTTATTTTTAATTCTTTGCGAATATAATATGATTTTTCTTTTTGATATAGCAATTTTTTTTATTCTTGACTTTTGATCATGGATTTTGTGCAATAAATTATATTTTATCTTAAATATCATATATAATTAATTTAATATTCAAATATTTTTCGGTATAGCTTTATATTTGTATCCATATTCAAAATTATTGAATAAGAATAAAATGTAGTTTCTTTCGGATGTGATTAGAACTATTATTTAAATTATTATATTAATATTTTGTTTTTTTAATGATAAACTTTATTTACTAAATATATTACCAACTTATAATCAAAATTATCTAACCACATAATTAACCTTTACGTCACTTATATGTAATTTCTCACTTTAAATCATAAATTAATTTTTTTAAGAAATGTCAAACGCTTCGTAGAGCATCTCCAATCGGAGTGTTAAATAAAGATTGTCAATATTGCCAACTCATCAATTATACTAATGTATTATTATCTATTTCTTCAATTATACTTTTGGTACCCTTGTTACCAAAATTTATTTCAACGATTTGTATTAAAATTTATCAACTATTCATATACAAGTATAATTTAAAATAGATATGAAGATAAATGCCATTAGTAGTATTTCTAGCATTTTTATCATTTTGGGGGTGCCAAATGATGTCAAAAGGTGACTACTGTGATTGGCACCTCTAAAATTTCAATGAGTAGCCAACAAGACTATCATGCCACATGACATTTTTACACTCTTTTTGACACCCCAATTGAAGCAGTAGAGGTTGCCAAATCTTATGTGACAGGTTGACAATCTAATAGAGTTTTAGAGTTGGCAAGAGGTTACCCATCAAGATTGCCATAATTTGGCAACTTCTCGAATTGATATATATATATATATATATATATATATATATGTGTGTGTGGTCTTACTCAAATGAGAACCCATTTTAAAATAATATATGAGATTTAATCTACACCACACAAATTTAAAATTACTTTTAATCTTCACCACTAATTTTAAATCTCAACATCATCTTCTCCAACCATCACCTCCTCCTTCATCTTCTTTCTAACCCAACCCTCCGCCACCACCTAAGATCACTATTTCCAGCGACTACCAGAAAATCACCACCGTCAAAATAAGAAATCACCACTGGAAATACTAGAATCACCACTCCAGCCACCTATAAATAATAAATCACCACCGAAAAATGAAAATCACTACAACTGATATCATCAACTACAATCAACTACAAAACACCAACTCCAGTCACCAACTCCGTTCATCAACTACAATCACCAATATCATCACAAAAATCACCAGATCTAATTAAAAAACACAATGATAAAATTATAACCATCACATCACCACCACCAAATATTTCAATAAATAAATCTGAGCACGAAAAGAGTGAATTCGTCGGAGAAAGAAAGCTTATGGGCGAGGAAGTGGTGACAACGAGGGGGCGGTAAAAGGAGGCACAGCGGCGTAAGGTTGTGGGGCGGGATGTATAGCAGGTTGTGGTTGTTATCGGTAGTGAAAGTAGGGGGGATGATGGTGGTGGACAAGAGAGAGAGAGAGAGAGAGAGAGAGAGAGAGAGAGAGAGAGAGAGAGAGAGAGAGAGAGAGAGAGAGATTTGATGGATGGGTGGTGAGTGTCAAGAGAAAAGAAAGGATATGTGAGTGATGATTACCGACAATACAGCGGAGCAATGACGGTGTTGGGAGAAGAGAGACGGGGGAGGGGTGGGGGTGTCGATTAGAGAGATGAGATATGGTTGGGTGAATGATCAGGAGAGAGAAATATATGATGTGGATTGGAAGAAAAATATAAAAATATTTTAAAATGGAAGGTTGAGATTATATCTCAGTTCTCACAATTATTTGGTTTCTCATTTGAGTAATTCATATATATGTGTGTGTGTGTGTGTATGTATGTAATATAGGGGTCTGATCAAATAGAACCGCCTTAAAATAAAAATTAGAAAATCATGCCCATTTCATTAAATTTTAACCCAGTATATTGCACTCTCCTCTTTGCTCCCCGACGCACTTCTTCTTTTTAGTAAAAGATACATGCATAATACATACACATACAAAAAAAACAACCAATACTACATTCTTGGATTACAGATTCGTCAAAATTATACTTAAAATCACTAATATAAGAACATAAATTGACGATTTACATAGAAAGTTCACCAAAACTTCAGATATATAACCGAATTTCATATTTTATATAACACAAATGACCGAAATACTAGTTAACGTTGAAATTACTAATTTTCCTTACACAAATCACTAATATAAGCTATAAAAATCACCGATTTATATTATAAAAATTACAAAAATTGATATCGGGTTATACACATACATTATAGCGCTACTGCATATCTCACCATTATTGTCACTTCCAATCAAATCCTCACATTTATCGCGCAAGAATCATAATCTCAAATAAAAATCACTAAATAGAACTATTAAAATTGTAATTACAATAGAGAGATATGGGGAAGAGAGAGAGAGAGAGAGAGAGAGATGCGAGAGAGGGGGTGGGGAAGAGAGAGAGGTCATCAAGAAAAATTTCAAAGAATATGAAAGGAGGAAGATGATAAAAATGAAGGGCAACTAATGGGATGACGGTTTTGAAAGGGGGCTATTTTGGTGGGGAGGAATGATGGAGGTAGTGGGGGTGATGGCGGTGGTAGCAGGTTGGTAGGTTCAAGGGTGGGGTTTTGGGATTTGGGGGAGGACTCGGGGTTTTGGGTTACAGTAAAGTGAAAGTAAAGTGAAAGTGAGGTGGATGAATAATGTTAAATAGGGGGTTTTAGTTTTTATTTTAAAACATGAGTCTATACACACACAGACATGCATATATATAAATATGAATGATCAAATACAAACCACTTTTAAAATAGAAACTAGAAACTAACCATACCCACTCATTATTTTAAATTACATTAAATCTGGACCACACAAACTTCTTTCATCTTTATCTCACGCCCGGCTGGTATCCCATTAATTTCCCAGCCCCCTGTTTTACATTATCAACATGTTGCATCTTCACCATCGTTTCAAAATTCAATCAAGCACAATATTACACCTCTATCATAACAGCAATTCATGCCATTAACACATCCTCTAATTATCACAAATTATCTCATTATCAACACTAAACATCATTATATATATTATACATATGTATATCTTCATAACCCCTATTCACACATCATCGTTGTTTATAGTCACACACACTCCAGCTATTAGCCCAAATTTCAAACATCAACAAAAATATAAATTAATGATTTTTATAATACACCCAGTGATTTTCGTGATATTAATTAGTGATTTTTGTCATACAATTTAGTGATTTATACATGAATCAGTGGCGAAAAGTTAAATCCGGTATCTTTAAATATAATCGAATTTAATGAGTGTAGATAAATGAAGATCGAAGCGGAAGAAAGAAGAAGTCGTCAAAATTTATGTATTTGACAATTGGGATTGAAAAGTTTAGTAGTAGGTGTTGGTGTAAAATATTTGGAGATCTAAAATGGCGGAAGTAGATCAACGATGACAGTGATCATTAGAGATATGTGGTGATTTAATATGGTAATTGACTAGCTGTAATGGAAGATGGAGAAGAAGGTGTAAGCGATTGTAGTGCTAATGGTGATATAGAGTTGGGTGTATGTATATCTGCTTTAATATGTAAATGAATTGATTTAATGGGTTGGGCTGAGCCGTTATAATTAGGTGGGTTTCACTAGTTTCTAGTTTTTATTTTAAATAGGATTCTATTATAGTAGCTTATATATATATATAGGGGCTATTTCAATAGAAACCAATTTAGAATAGAAACTAGAAACCAAATAATTTTTTTAAAAAAATTAATTCGAAATATAACACATATGGTATGCAAATCGATTGTTGAGAGATGTAGAAAATATAGTCAAATCGGATTTTAAAAAAAAAACTTACGGTTTGACGGGAAAAATCAAATTAAAAACGGAACGGAAAAGTTAAAATTGGGTGTAGGAAGGTGCATAGTAATTGGGTGGGGTGATTTAGGGGGACCAGTAGATTAGGTAGATCTAATGGTTTAGATTGGTTCATAGTTTCTATTTTAATTTTAGTTTGTATTTGATCATTGTTTTATATATATATAAGTATAAGAAGTGTATATTAATAATAAACTTTTTAGTTTATGGGTCATTTATTATTTATTTTAGAGAAAAAATTTAAAAATTGCTAACTATTATAATAGAAGTTTATTTAAAATTGAGTAAAAATAAAATATTAATTAATATATATATAATAATAATTTGACAAAATTAGCAATTATGTTGGCTATCTCTTGTTGAATATGCTCTTGTATACACATGAATTTAACTCTATTTTTTTCTCTTTAAATGACCAATTAAAATTTGAGTTAATTATGAATTAGGTCACTTACTAGTTCAAATATATCAAGTGAGTCAGTGATTACAAAACTGACTAAAATAAGTCACTCATTTGAAAATTTGTATCAAAACTATCACGCTATCGTTAGTAGAAATTCTTAAAAATATTATATACTGAGTAACACACATTTTTTATGAATGATATTAATATTACATCCAAATGAAAGGTTATGAATTCTGCTATTTTAAATAATATTTTTAGTTTTTTAAATTTTTATCAACTATTTATTTTTAATTTTTTGATTGTTTTATTTGATCTAAATAAAAATAAATAATAGATAGATTTTTAAAAATCTAAAAAAATTATCTAAAATACTACAACTCAGAATCTTTCATTTGGATATAATATTATTTATGAAAAATATGTGAAATTTAATATATAATATTTTTAAAAATTTTGACTAACGATATAATATATTTTTGATACAAATTTTTAAATGAGCTTTGAGTCAAATCTGTAATTAGTAACTTTCTTGATACACTTAGAAACGGTAATTATATCTCTACTTGGTAATTAACTCATTAAAATTCGGAAAAAGAAATTGTGGGACCACAGCTTTACCGACTACCTTAATGAGGGACAATAAACAAAAGGACTTTGTAGTGCGCTCTGCAACTTCCTTTCGCTTTTATCTCATTTCTTCAATCTTTTCTATTTTATTCTTCATCATCAAAGTACACAACACGCAATTATACATACACAATCTCTGTATCTGTATTCATCCTCATCAATACCCTAATTCATACTCGTTAACAAAGGTACCTTCTCTTCAATTCATTTGACTTTTACATCGCGCTAGTAATCTTCATTTTTTGTATTTTTATTAATAGTAATAAATTAATTTATCTGTAATTAATTAATTTTAGGGTTTGAAAAGGATGGCAATGGATCAATCGAGTCAACCAGAGTTTGATTACTTGTTCAAATTACTGATGATTGGGGATTCAGGTGTAGGCAAAAGTAGTTTGCTTTTGAGTTTCACTTCTAACACCTTTGAAGATCTTTCTCCTACTATTGGTATTTTCTTTTTCCTTTTTTTAATTTCATTTAATGTTGTTCTTTTATTTTTGCTTGTTTTTAATTTTGTTGCTTGTACTGTTTTGTTTAGTGATTTGAGTATTTTTTTTGATTAAGTTTCGGAAGTGGAGAACTCTGATTGTTCAAATGAGACTATACACTGCTCAAAATTACGGATATTACAGATATAAGTGAGATCCTTGTATTTTTTACTTCATTACACATAAAAGATTGGGGTATGGTACTAGTGGCAGTGATCTTCTACGTAGTTATTTTGCACCCAAATAGTGGTTAATCATTTGCAGTCGAGGTTTTAATTGAAGGTTTAATGTGATGTTTGGTTTCCTGGACTTGAGAAGCATAACAACAGAGATTACATGTTTTTTTAGTATTTATTAGAATAACGCAGCAATAAAGGGGACTGAGACAGGGAGCCTGTTGTGTAGGCTTGAAGTGATTTTCTACTTTCAGTTGAGAAATGTATGTTTTTTTTCAAAAAATGACAAATTAAAAAAAACAGCTTAAAGTAAGAAGTTGGTGTGAGTTACTTTCTCAAGCAATTTTTTTTATGATTTTATTTTTATAAGTTAATATCATCATTCAAATGGACAAGTCACCAAATTTATTTATTTTTTTACATTTTTAATAAGTCATAAGTTACCTATAATACGAAATTACCTATTGACTTCAAATTTTCACATTTTACTTACCACTTTAAGCAACTTTTAAGTCGCAAGTATTAATTTTAAGTTTATCCAAATGGGCAGAGTAAAAGGTTAATTTTATGTGGGGGATAGCTATGTTATTTATATGTGTGGTTTGTTGTCATGATATTGCTAATATTGCTATCCACATTGTGCAGGGGTGGATTTTAAGGTTAAGCATGTTACCCTTGGGGGTAAAAAGTTGAAGCTTGCAATTTGGGACACAGGTAAAATATATTATATTATATATATACTTGAAATTTGTATATTTTGTGTCATGAGGGATGAAATTGAATGAAAAGTGTGGAGATATTGCAGATCCGCTTCAACTTGTATGGAACATACAGCCATACAATTTATATGTACCCCTCCCTGGCTTCTTGCAATAATGATATATGCTCAATAATTTGCTTATACCATTTTTTGTGCTATATAATTAGGATATAATTAGAACAACTGAACAAGTTTTCTTAATATATTATGCAGCTGGTCAGGAGCGATTCCGAACTTTAACCAGCTCATACTACAGAGGAGCCCAAGGAGTGATAATGGGTATGATTTCTTTTGCTTAAGCAATTTATTGATTATGTATGCATTGTATTAGCGTTAAACATTCCTATGTTTATTCTTCTGAATAATCTGCATGTTCTTCGGGAAATCACATATGGATATCAAATAATCCATTAGGTATAAATTCATATGGATAAAATTGCTTCTTACCCTTATTATTATGTAAAGGATCTAGTTGGTTGGATAGCCTTTCTTCCATTTTCATTTTTTATGCTCCTAATGTTTTGGGGCATCCCGACAATTATATACCGCATGTTCATCGGGAAATAGACTTTTTTTGTTTGTGTATGGACAACATTGCTTGTGTAGCATTTTAGCTGTAAGACTTGGTTTAATTTTCTAGCTCGCCACTATTAGAATTTCTTGATTAATAAAGTAATTTAAGTGTGATTTTGAGGCATATAATGTTTATTGCCATCAGTTTAAAAAGCATGGAGAGACATCGTAAACCGAACCAGATGGACACAACGTATCCCACTCGTATAAAGAGTGAGATGCAGATACCCCTCCTTGAAGTATAGACTGCAGACCTTGCCCTACTTCTCGAGTGAAGAAGTTTTATTGTGCCTCCTCGGAAATGTTTGGGATGGTGAATGTTTCACAGTTAATTTACCCGAGCTAGTTTAATGCACCATCATCATCCGTTCATGATTCCTAGTTCTCAAATTATGTAATATTACTTTTAACCAGTTTCGTTGGAATAAATAGGAAAGATAATTTATAAATACGTAAATACTATATAAAGTTAGAGAAAACAGTTTCAAAATAAGGGAATTCTCATATATAGTTTCCTGAAAATTTTTGTTGTTTTACGGGACTCAATAATTACCAAATATTTCTGGAAAACCTTCTAAATGAAGCCGAAACCGAATCTCCTGATGGAAAAAGAAGTGTAATTTTTTTCTAAATGGTTTAGTTTTTGGTTACGTGACACAATTATAAAGAATGCTCGAAAGGTATATGATTCAGTGCCCGGGAGAAATATTGTTTCATGCACTATAAGGGTTAGAGGTTATTTGAAGAAAGGATCAATTACAAAGGCAGAAACACTTAATAAACGAATTCCAGAAAAGAATATTATCTCTGAGATTGTGATGTCGAGTGGGTTAATTTAAGATAATTAATTTGTTAATATTCATAGATTGTTGACATGATGCCAATTAAAGATGCAGTTGCTAGGACTAATATGATTGCTAGGTATTGTCTGGGTAGTTCTGGAGTTTTGATTTTCATCTTCCCTTCCTAGTTATGACCGTCTATGTTCCACATATCCAAAATACCATAAAATTTTGAGTATTTGAGGCGGTTAGCTTTTATTGACAAACAATTGTGAAAGGGATGAAAAGTTTAGTGGGTCAAAGTGTAGTTTATAAATTGATGGGTTGCAAAGTCCTATGTGAAGTTATTCCGGACAGAATTTCAGGGATGTACCGCAATTAACTCTTATTATTATTTTGTAGTTGTGGTGGGGGTATAGCATGCGGTCCCCCTAGACTTCTTGTTTTGGAAGTTGGTAAGGGGGATATACAATGAATTTGTTATAGTTATTGGACTTGAGTGAAGTTTTGATGTTGCAGCTTGTTAGATGCCCAGCACTAGTAAATATTTTTTCAATCCAATTGATTTCTAATGTTTTTTATAAGTAACAAGATATTGATGTGGAATGAGGTTTAGATTTGTTATGAAGGTCGAAGCTGTTACTGCCAATTACTTTCACATATGTTCTTTGTCAATGCTTATCCATTGCATACTTTTTCTAATTTTGTCAAACCTCTCAATCTGCCTTGTTTGAGATTGTCACAGTATTACGTATGATATTTAGCAAAAACACTTATTACTTCTGATCCTGATTTATGACTGTTTAACTTAGAATTATGTGATTTGTACTTCATATTACATACCTAAATATGTCCTTGCACCTGAGCAGTTTATGATGTAACACGGAGAGACACTTTCACAAATTTGTCGGACATATGGTCCAAAGAAATTGATCTGTATTCAACAAATCAAGATTGCATCAAGATGCTTGTTGGCAACAAAGTTGATAAGGTATCTGCTTATAAACTTGATCAAGATCTCGTGCACCTGCACCGGTACACTTAGTTGCTTGTACCCTAATGCCATCATACTACTTTATAGTATCTGTGAGAAAATTTATGTTATTTCACAAGCTCTTGGCATTCTTAGACAATGGAGCAATTTTTTTTTTTTGTGGGTGGGTTTCATTTAGTTCTTGCTGACCTTCTTGTCAGGAAAGTGAAAGGGTTGTCACCAAGAAAGAGGGGATTGACTTTGCTCGGGAATATGGATGCCTCTTCATTGAATGCAGTGCAAAAACAAGGGTCAATGTAGAGCAATGTTTCGAGGAACTGGTATTGAAGGTATAAGTGATCCTTAACATCTTATATCCTTGCAGTTTTTGTGTATGTTCATTAAGTTCTCACTTGTATCTCATGCTCTATTTTGAGCATCAAGTATGTTTTACTTGATTTTATGTCATCATGATAAATCTTGATTTGTCTTGTGACCATGGAATGGTACAAATTTCATTACCAAAACAATTTTGGACAAATAAAACAAATGCCCTTAAAATAAAACAAAAATCACCGAAAGTGTTGCTTCAAGATGAAAAGATGTGCTGTGACGTGTGCCATTTAGTTACCAATGGTCCTATCACAAATTGGTTCAATTTTGTGGAAGCAATATGCAAGGAACTGTTAGTTAACTGAAACGTTGGATTGTGGTCCATTTATATATCACATATATATTATTTTACTACATACCAGGTCGATAGTTTCCGTCGTGCATCTGTTGATTGCTTATGTATAGATACTGATTGTGTGGCTGTGCTCTTATTTGATATATTGGAACTTCTCTGATGTTTGTTTAAACCTTGACAAGAATTACAATTGTGCTCACCTGCAGTACGTTAACCATCTCTGTTTGTGTTTTTTCTTATATGCAGATTTTGGAAACACCTAGTCTCTTAGCAGACGGGTCTACTGCTGGCAAACGGAATATATTCAAACAGGCTCCTGCACAAGATGCAGCAGCTAGTGGTTGTTGCTGAAAAGTACATGCCTTAGTTTCCTGTTAACCTGTTCCGTTTAATGCTTTTATCAATTTGTTTTCTGTTCAATAGCAAATTTATTTCCAATCTATGTTTTGAAGTGTATATTTTGTTGCTTGGATAGGCACATGGTGACAATATATCTTGGCCTCTTGTTCCTTTCATGACAAATTTCTTGATCTAGACAAACACCCTTATCGACAATAACCAAAGATTGATATGCCGAAGCAGCCAATTTTTCTGAAAAAATAGTGGATAAATGTGAATAAATTACAGTAAACAGAATAACAGAATTCAGAATGGGGTTTTGGTTTTGGGGTCATCCTTTGTGGTTCAAATTTGCCTCCCAGTAATGTGTGGCCACTTTGTTAGCCTGCAGGTTATACTCTGTTGCACCTTGTGGGTGGCTAGTGGCTTAATAGCTTGCAGTGCTCTTGGCAGTGATGTTGGAGATTTGTGTGTAACTACTTGTTGACGCTTTTGGCTGTCCGTCACAATGTAGTTGCCTTGTTAGAGTTGTCAATGTGGCTTTGTTTCCGTCTTCTTGCCTTGATAAATGTAATCAAAAAAATTCTTGTTAGGGGGACCATCGTGGCTTTGTTCCGGTTTACTTATCTTGATCATTGTACTTCAGTAAGTAAAAAAGGAACTGCAGAATAGGACACCTGCATTTGCAATCGTGTACACATAACTAAATCACTAGACATTTAGAACTCTGTACAACGTATGACAGTTGTCAACATTACTGATTTTTTTTATATATTTGATTAATTAGCCTTACAATTTATTATATGTTCTAACAAAGTGCTTGATAATTGTACTCAATACCTGAGACAATAAGTAATAAACCTAAGACGATAAGTGATAAACAAGTAAGAATTAAGAAGTATAACTGTAACATGTACTTCTTGAATATCATTTTTTAGTAGATTGAGGCTGGGATGAGTTTATGAGGATAGATGCATTTGGAAGATAAATATGAGGTACTAAAGAGAAATGTTTTCTCTAAAGAATAAAATGAAATAGAAAAAATAATAGAAAAAAAAAGTTTGAGAAGGAATAGTGCACAAGGGAGCGCAAAGGCCCATCATGTAGAAGGGGGTTTAACGTAGTACGTATTTAACAAAACCCTACGTCTGTTGTATTCGTTAACCTGTAAATTAACACTTACATGCAAACTCTCACTCCTGGGTATTCTAGGAAGAACCCACACCGATACGGGGACACGGGATACGGGGATTCGTCAATTATTAAAGTATCCTGGATACGCGACACGGCAAAAAAAAGTTATAAAAATATAAAAAATATATTTATATGTATTTTATATATATAGATGTATGTATATATTTGATTGTATATATATAGGGTTATAAAAGATGAAGAGGGGAGGTTATAAAAGACAGAGATACACAAAATTAGGGTTAATATAAGATGATTTGAGTTTTAAAAAAAGATTTTGGGTTTTTTTAAGATGATTTTGGGGTTTTTTATATGGGCTGAGTCGGTGGGCCGTGTCGAACCCGTGTCGGTCGCGTGTCGGTTGACTTTTTTTGTCGACACGCCATGTGGCGTGTCGGACACGTACTCAGCCGTGTCGGTGCCGTGTCGCCGTGTCGGCCGTGTCCGACACACATACGGCATCATTTTTGGAGTGTCGTGCTTCCTAGTGTGTAGCTAATCAAACTCAAATAATGGCCATAACTTTCCAGTCGTCAGGTTTAAATCCAAGTATAATAAAAGGAATTGAACGAAAAGGATACGACGTTCCCACCCCAGTTCAACGCAAAACCATTCCGCTTATAAACTCTGGATCAGATGTTCTGGCCGTGGCTAGCAACGGTTCTGGCAAAACGGCGGCGTTTCTGTTACCCATGTTCGAGATGTTGCGGAATCATTCTCATCAAGCCGCTGGCCCCAGGGCTTTAATTTTGTCCCCCACTAGAGTTTCTGCGCTTCACACTTTTAAATCTGCTCAGGATTTTGGATTATTTACTGGTACCTATTTTATTAATTATTACTATTTATTTTCATTAACTCGTTTTTTTAACCCCATGTTTTTAATGGATGTGAATGATAATTCCTTGTTTCGGATAACACTAGGTAAAGATTCCTGTTTTTTAATGCAGATCTTCAAATTAGTTTATTAACACAAGGGGATAGTTTGGAAAGTCAATTTATAAAAGAGTTGGCGCTGAACCCTGATATCATTATTGCAACCCCTGATAGGCTCTTACACCATTTGTCGGAGGTTGAACATGTGTCATTGCGTAGTGTGGAGTACCTGGTTTTTTATGAAGCTGACTCTATTTTTAGCATGGGATTTGATGAGCAGCTGCATCAATTTTTCTCCCATTTAAATGACAATCGCCAAAACCTTGCTCTTCAGTGCAACTTTACCAAGTGCCCTTGTCGAATTTGCTAAAGCTAGTTTACGAGATCCTCATCTTGTTCTGCTTGATTTGGAGACTAAGATTAGCCCTAACTTGAAACTTTTCTTTTTCACTTTAAGGCAGGAAGAAAAACATGCTGCATTGTTGTACTTAATTGAGGAGATGATTAGTTCTGGTGAACATACGTTAATTTTTGTTTCCACAAAATATCATGTTGAGTTTCTCAATGTTCTTTTTGAAGAAAGGGGTATTCAGCCATCTGTTTGCTATGGTGATATGGACCAAGATGCTCGCAAGATGCATGTATCAAAGTTTAGGGCAAGAAAGAATATGCTGCTGATCGTGACTGATGTTGCAGCTAGGGGAATTGACATTCCTTTGCTTGATAATGTAATTAACTGGGATTTCCCATCTAGACCTAAGCTTTTTGTCCATCGAGTAGGACGAGCTGCAAGGGCTGGTCGAACTGGTACTGTATTTTCATTTGTCACTTCTGACGATATGCCTCATATTTTAGATCTTCATCTCTTTCTCTCAAAGCCAATCAGGGCTGCTCCAACTGAGGAGGAGGTTTCACATGATGTGAATAATCTCATGTCTAAAATTGATCAAGCAATTGCTAGTGGAGAAACTGTTTATGGGCGTTTCCCTCAGACAATACTTGATCATTACTCAGATGTGGTTCGGGTGTTACTGGATTCTTTTACTGAAATAGATGCATTGGAGAGGCCCTGTGCTAAAGCATTTTGTTTATATTACAAGAGAAAAGAAAAGCCTTCGGAGGAATCTGTTAAAAGAGAAAAGAAGTTTCCTCGTGATGGACTTCATCCTATATTCAAAAGTTTTCTAGGTCCGCTGGCCGTCCTTGAGCACTTGAAAGCATACACGTACCTTATATATGTTACTTACAGTTTTTTTGAAGTAATATTGCTTGGTATAATAACTTACTGAGGCTTCTAGTTAGTAATTGATAAGTGTATTTATATTCACTTGGAACGCTTCATTACAAGCTTAAATTGGTGTTTTGAACTCAATTTGTTGGTATTTTGATGTGTTTTGTGTTATTGCATTTCAGGTATTAGTTAACTGAAGAAAAGAGTTTTTAAAGGAATTATGATAAAAAGTGATCAGAATTGGAAGCCTAGGCCATTTTCAAGTTGTAGAGAATCTCGTTAGCTTCGCGTGGGCAGTTGAATCGCCTAATTCTGACGAGTAGAACTCAAGTTATGGCCAAAACAAGATTCATCAGAATTTTTTCCAAACAGGCTCCAGGCGCCCGCCTGGGAGCTGGGGCGGCCGCCCGGGAGCTGAGGCGCCCGCCCGGAGAGCTGAGACGGCCGCCCGAGGCGCGGCTGGTCGCCGATTTCGCTGAAAAAGCCTTTTTTGAGTGGAATTTGACGATTTTAAGGGTCCAGGTCCACTAGGGGCGTATATATACTTAAAAAAAGGTTTTCATCATCCAGGAAGATTGGGATACCAAGGAGAAGACCTAGAAGCACAGAACAACTCCGAAAAAGATCTTGTTTTCAACTTGTGATTCTTTGAATTAGTTGTAACTTTGGATGCTCGTTTTCATTCTTGTTGAACCTAGATCTCATTTATTCGTACTTTAATTATTATTCAGTTTATTAAGACCCTGTTTTATACCATACTTTCATTGGAACCCATGGTGACGATGAGTTCAATTATGGACTAATCGTTATCATGGGATTCTAGCGGATTTACTTATGGATTTCAATAGTTAATTATTTTGATATCTTGGTGTATGGTGATTGATTGATATCCTAGTATTGGTTGTGCTTATTCGTCTTATGTGCGTAGCTAACATATAAGATAGCGTGTTAATCTCTATTGAAGCGATAATGAATATAGAGGTTTAGAACTTGCCATGCTAGCATAGGTTCATGTATTGTATGCATGATTAGTGGGTAACTCTAACCGTTTTACTTGCCCTATGTAATCATTATGGATAACTTGTGCTTAAACCGTTATGTTGTCAAATTCTATAGACATATAGGGTCTCAATATAATTGGTGCATATTCAGCTTCTATCTCTTTTGTGGATGTCTGGTAGAATGGTACTGGTGCAACAAAAGTTGGCGTTTATCAGTTTAGTGTTATCTGATTAGTGTCATCACCATCACATGCTAAGGTTAAGTACGAAAAAGCTATTGAATGGAGTATTTAATGAAGTTAGGATCACATGTGTGTCATATATATTAATTCAACCTCAATTCTCTTAGTTAATGTTATTTAGTATAATCTCTTAGTTTGATAAAAACCCAATTTGTTATTTGTTTTAGCATTGAGCGATAACCATATATTGTTGTATGGGTGCATAAATTGAACTTAACCTAAACCAGTCTCTGTGGGAACGAATCTAATTTATATCTTATACTACTTGCGAACGCGTATACTTGCGTGAATATTAGCGTGTGTTTTTGCCCTAACAAGTTTTTGGCGCCTCTGCCGCGGACTCGGTGTTAATTTTTAGTTTATGTGCTTGTCATCAGTGGTTGTTAAATTTCACTGACTCGGATTCTTTTACTTTCACGGTTTATTTGTTTGTGTTTCAGGTACTCATTACAATGGGAGATCCAGCAGCACGAACGAAAGCCTTGATGGATTTTTCTCAACCCAAGAATAATGACATTCAATCTAGCATTGTCAGGCCAGCTATCACAGCTAATACCTTTGAGATCAAGCCTGACATAATTCAGTGGGTACAGAATTCAGTCCAGTTTGGGGGTTCTCCAACGGAAGATCCCAATACACACATTAGGGATTTCATAGAGATTTGCAACACCTTCAGGTTCAATGGTGTTTCTGAAGATGCTATTAAGCTGAGACTTTTCCCATTCTCTCTGAGGGACAAGGCTAAGAGCTGGTTACACTCTCTACCAGCTGGTTCGATTGCTACTTGGGAAGATCTTGCTCAAAAGTTTCTCACTAAATTCTTCCCTATGGCAAAGACAGCTGCATTCAGAAACGCTATTACTCAATTTGCGCAGCAAATGGGAGAATCTTTGTGTGAAGCTTGGGAGCGCTACAAGGAGATGCTTAGGAAGTGTCCTCATCATGGAATTCCTGATTGGATGATTATCACTTGTTTTTACAATGGGTTGGGAGCGCAGTCCAGACCCATGCTCGATGCAGCATCAGGCGGAACATTATGGGCAAAGAGCTATGAGGAAGCTTATGATCTAATTGAACTGATGGCTGCTAATGAATATCAGTATCCAACCCAGAGATGTCCACAGGGCAAGGTAGCAGGAGTTCTTGAAGTGGATACAGCTACGGCTATCACTGCTCAACTAAAGGCGTTGTCTATGAAGATCGATTCTCTGGCTAACTATGGTGTTAAGCAGATAATTAGTGTTTGTGAGTTGTGTGCAGGTCCGCATGTGACGGAACAATGCGCTATATCTAGTGACTCAGCTCAGTTTGTGAGCAACTTTCAGAGATCGCAGCAGCCAGTTCCTGCCACTTATTATCCTGACAATTAGAATTATCTTAACTTCAGCTGGAGCAACAATTAGAATACGATGCAACAGCCGTTCCAACAGTTTGGAGCAAAAAAATTCAACCCTCCTAGTTTTCAGCAACAATGTGCACCAAAACAACAACTCTAAATTCAACAACAAAATCATGATGCAGGTCTATCTTCGAATGAAAAATCTGAATTGGAGGAGTTGAGACTTATGTGCAAAAACCAGGCGCTTATATGCCAAAGCCAGGCTATTTCTATCAAGACTCTAGAGAACCAAATAGGGCAAATTGCTAATGCCTTATTAAATCGGCCAGCAAGAACGCTTCTTAGTGATACAGAAGCCAATCCAAGAAAGAGGGAAGTTGAAGAACATGTGAACGCCATCACCTTAAGGTCTAGAAATGTCGCAAGCCCCCAAATTTAGCAAGACGAAGAGCCTGAAAAATCTCAAGATTCAGAAAATGCAGTTGTGGCTGAAGAAGAAGTGTAGAAGGAAGCAGAGGTGGAACCAAAGAAGACTACTGTGGAACACACTCCTCCTGAGGGTAATACAGGGGAGAAACAGATCTATCCACCACCTCCTTTTCCTAAGAGGCTGCAGAAGAAAAGGCCGGATAAGCAGTTTGAGAAGTTTTTGGAGGTGTTCAAGAAACTTCATATCAACATACCTTTCACTGAAGCTCTTGAACAAATGCCTAGCTATGCGAGGTTTATGAAAGGTATTCTCTCTCGGAAAGTGAAGCTCGATGACTTAGAGACCGTTGTTCTAACGGAGGAATGTAGTGCTGTGCTGCAACAGAAGTTGCCTCCGAAGCTTAAAGATCCTGGAATCTTCACTATTCCTTGCACCATCGGAAACTTGTCGTTCGACAAGTGCTTATGTGATTTAGGAGCTAGCATCAATCTGATGCCCTTGTCTATCTTCAAGAAGCTTGGTCTGCCTGATCCGAAACCAACATACATGTCATTGCAACTAGCTGACCGTTCCATCGCTTATCCATGAGCTATAGTGGAGGATGTCTTGGTCAAGGTGGATAAACTCATCTTCCCTGTTGACTTTGTAATTCTTGATTTCGAGGAAGATAAGAAGATTCCCTTTATCTTGGGAAGACCATTCTTGGCTACAAGCCAAACTATGATCGATATGCAAAAAGGAGAGCTTTCGATGAAGGTTTACGATCAAAAGGTCACTTTTAATGTGTTCAAGGAAATAAAGTTACCCACAGCTAAAGAGGAGTGCTTTAAAGTAGAGCAACTGCAGGTTTTGAATGCACCTCCGTGGAAGAGGAAGTTGGATATGCCATTCGATTCTCTTGGGTTAGCAGAGCTGAAAATTTCTCAGGAATATTTTGAACCATTTATTAAAGAAGCTCCCACACTTGAGCTCAACCGAATGCCAGATCACTTGAGTTATGCATTCTTAGGTGCACCCCATGATAAGGGCTTGAGATATATTTTTGATGATGTAGAGAGTGGTTGGACGGATCTTCCAGTGCCTACAGAGGGTTCTTCTCATGCGTCACAGGTAGTTGATAGGACTTGTGTTGGTGATGAGCAGTACATGCGAGTGACTAGGCGTATGGAGGCCATGCACGACATTCACCATCATTTTACTGAAGATTTAACACACGCTTTCGGTATTATTTTCTGAGACACTAGTGGCGAGGTTGATTGGCCACCTGATCCTCCACCCGAAGAGGGTGATATTTACGACGACTAGGTATGCCTGAAATCCTTATTATTACCTTCAATGAGGACATTGAAAATTTTAAGTTTGGGGGTGATAATGTAAGGATTAGTAGTGTGTGTCCATATAGATTCATATAAATTCATATTGCATGTTTAGTTGTGGTTCATTCATATTTTTGCATGATTATTCATTTAGGACATATTTGTTTATTTTTATGTGATTTCATATAGTTGTATTTGCATGCATATTTAGCATGATCCCTTAAGATGAACTATGATATTTGATAAGTTGATGTTGATTTGTGTGTGGTGATAACGAATAGAGGGATGTTTAAGTCCTAATGAATTGATTTGCATGCCAGAAACAAATATTTTCACAAAGTCTTATTGGGTTTATTTTGATCTAGATCATGATCATACCCTTTTGTTGTTGAGATTTAATCACTTGGTTATATTTAGAATTTGTGATATTCTCATAATGACGTAAAAATACTGATTTTTTTATCTGGAGAAAAACTTGGATTTCATTGCTAGTTGTTGTAAGGCTAGGCGTCAAATGGCTAGTAGCCGGCTCATATTTTTATGAGTAGTCTAGGATTGAATGAGATGGAGCGAAACGCACTCATTCAGAAATTATTGAAAAAAAAGGAAAAAAAAAGAAAAAAAAGAAAAAAGAAAAGAAAAAAAAGTATGTGTTTATGCATAATTGATCAAGAGTGAGCACTTTAATACCCGAGTTATTAAGTTCTAGGGGACTTTGTGCCTAGTGACCTAAGACTTTTATAGTCTGTGATCGGCTAACCTAACGCTCACTACATGGGTATTATTGCATAAGTCTTTTGGGACCTCATTCATTGCACGGTCAAATAAGCATCTTTGCTATGTGTTCAATAATAGTGTGAATCCCTGTATAACTCTAGTAGAAAGGAGGTGTTGTGAGTCATAATGTGTTTATTGTCTATTCTGTTTATAAACTTTTGATTGTTTCGATGATAGATAAGTTATGGTTATTGATCTAGTATCGAGAGATATCTGTTAAGCATTCCACACACGCACGTTTCTGGTTTGTGAGTTGGTTTGTGGGATTTATTCGAGCTCTATTTAAAGTCATTGCATTCTTAGAGGCATTGGCTTATTCATTTGGTTATGTTATTCTGAGGGGATCGATCGCATTATCATTTAGTTGCATTCACGTAGTTGCATTCATGCAATAGGTTTGTTTTATAGTTTTGAGTCTGTTTATGCTTGAGGACAAGCATCGATTCAAGTTTGGGGGTGTGATAAATGGATTTTATATCCACTTGGAACGCTTCATTACAAGCTTAAATTGGTGTTTTGGACTCAAGTTGTTGGTATTTTGATGTATTTTTGTGTTATTGCATTTCAGGTATTAGTTAAATGAAGAAAAGAGTTTTTAAAGGAAATATGATAAAAGGTATCAGAATTGGAAGCCTAGGCCATTGTCAAGTTGTAGAGAATCTCGTTAGCTTCGTGTGGGCAGTTGAATCGCCTAATTCTGACGAGTAGAACTCAAGTTATGGCCAAAATAATTTTCATCAGAATTTTTTCCAGACAGGCTCCAGGCGCCCTCCTGGGAGCTGGGGCGGCCGCCCGGGAGCTGAGGCGCCCGCCCGGAGACTGAGGTGACCGCCTGAGGCGCGGCTGATCGCTGATTTCGCTGAAAAAGCCTTTTTCAAGTGGAATTTGACGATTTTAAGGGTCCAGGTCCACTAAGGGCGTATATATACTTATAAAAAAAGGTTTTCATCATCCAGGAAGATTGGGATACCAAGGAGAAGACCTAGAAGCACATAACAACTCCGAAAAAGAAGATCTTGTTTTTAACTTGTGGTTCTTTGAATTAGTTGTAACTTTTGATGCTCGTTTTCATTCTTGTTGAACCTAGATCTCATTTATTCGTACTTTAATTATTATTCAGTTTATTAAGACCTTGTTTTATACCATGCTTTCATTGGAACCCATGGTGACGATGAGTTCAATTATGGGCTAATCGTTATCATGGGATTCTAGAGGATTTACTTATGGATTTCAATAGTTAATTATTTTGATATCTTGGTGTATGGTGATTGATTGATATCCTAGTATTGGTTGTTCTTATTCGTCTTATGTGCGTAGCTAACATATAAGATATCGTGTTAATCTATTGAATCGACAGTGAATATAGAGGTTTATAACTTTCCATGCTAGCATATGTTCATGTATTGTATGCATGATTAGTGGGTAACTCTAACCGTTTTTTGCCCTATGTAATCACTATGGATAACTTGTGCTTAAACCGTTATGTTGTCAAATTCTATAGATATATAGGGTCTCAATATAATTGGTGCCTATTCAACTTCTATCTCTTTTGTGGATGTCTGGTAGAATGGTACTCGTGCAACGAAAGTTGGCGTTTATCAGTTTAGTGTTATCTGATTAGTGTCATCACCATCACATGCTAAGGTTAAGAACGAAGAGGCTATTGCACGAAGTATTTAGTGAAGTTAGGATCCCATGTTTGTCATATATATTAATTCAACCTCAATTCTCTTAGTTAATGTTATTTTGTATAATCTCTTAGTTTAATAAAAACTCAATATGTTATTTGTCTTAGTATTGAGCGATAACCATACATTGTTGCATAGGTGCATAAATTGAACTTAACCTAAACTAGTCTTTGTGGAAACGAATCTGATTTATATCTTATACTATTTGTGAACGCGTATAATTGCGTGAATATTAGCGCGTGATTTCGCTCTAACAGTAATAATCAGTCTGTTGTATACTAGATCCAAGCAGACCATCTTGGAAGCTGAAGGTGATGTTGCTAAATCAAAGCATGGAAAAGTAAGGTTTACATTGGTCGTTATGAATTACGTTGGTGATTTTAAATTTTAAATGTGCAACATGAACTTATTGTAGTTTATGCATACATATGTTCTTTTTAGTGGGTTCTCGTTGAGTTTACTTTGGTCTCAAAAATATAAAATATTGTAATTCAATTTCTAGTAGGAAATTTATCCCATGTATTATTAAATGAAGCTATGTTTTCCTGAAGCTATGTTTTCCTCTGTATAAATTAGTGTAGTGGTTTACTGATCTATTAAACAATACATTCTTACATCCACCATCTGTTGTGTTTGTTTGGGAGGATTTTAGTTCCCTTTCTATTTTTGTTGGGATTTGGGGTAAACCGTCAACCTCTCCTTACCAAGAGAAGAGGGGGCTATTCACTCTGAGGATTTTGGCTCCTTTCCTACACTGTTCTTTTAGAGTTGTCTGTGAGCAGGAACACAAGGCCTACACTAATTAAATGACTGTTTTGTCATATTATGTGATATACATTGAGGTTAATGTGTTCAAGAGAGGAAGGGAAGTGTTGTACGACACAGGCACAAATTAATCTTAGAATTGTCTTTGAGCAGGAACCCAATGTTTGTTCTAATTGGAAATGACTTATAGACATTAGATATCTAGTGCATTGTGATGTTATGTGATTGCAGGAGGATCTTGAAGCAATGAAATGAAAAAGAGCAGTTCATGAGCAGATCATTAGTCAAGAACATCAGAAACGCTCCAGAGAGCTCGCTAAAAAGGTATGCTGCGATGTTATAAACATATAAGTTGACATTTTGACTTTATTAGCATACAAGGAACTTTGTTTTATATATATATATATATATATAATCTTGTTTTGTATTCTTAGAGCAACTTACAAAACATCTGTATCAGACTGGTAAGTACTTGAGGGAGCTGCTCTGATAGGCTTGCAAATGCTGAAAATTTAGACATTAGTATTTTGTCTCCGAATCTTCCTAGGGTTCAGTTTTAAAACCGTAAGTTAAGATGATCATATTCAGAAACCCTTGGCTTTCAAATAGATTGTTTGTCGTGTGCAACTGTGCAAGTGCCTCATAGCAGTGTCTGATATCTAATTCATCCTGTTTTGTAGAGAACGGTTATATATGATCAACTTTAAGATATATCCGAAGTGTCAGCTGATGTTAAAATACCTTCACTTAAGTTGATATTTTGAGTTGTCAAATTGTGAAGCTGAATAAGAACATGTCCAATGTAATAAAAAGTTTTCTAGATCTATGTGACGTTATTGACCTACCTTTTTGCATGTGTTTAGGATGATAAAATGGACGATGACATGAATGATGAAACAGAAAACTCTCTTTAGGCTGGCAATGAGAAAAAGAAAGGTTTGTCCTTAGTTACCTGTTTATTGCATATTTCAGTCTTACGTAATATGTAATTTTAGGGCTTGTTCGGCCCTTTTTTAATGGGAAGGAAGTGATTAGCAGGTAAATTATTTCATCTCATTTTTGGAGTGAAAGATTGTCAAATTTGCATTCACTAACATTTACTTTTATTTTTTTTAAAAACTCTGAAGTACGATTACGGAAAGAAGTGAAATTACTTTACTTAACCTTCACTTGTTTTCCTTCCTTTTTAAAACTTGGGAGTAAGGGGTTAATGAAGTTGAGCCAACAAATGTTCTTTCCTTAATACTGGCTTCTATATTGAAGATGTATCTTTTCGTTGCATTTCTAGTTAGATGTTCTAATACTATAAAATGTGATACAGGATACTTTTAAGAGAAGAAAAAGATGGTGAAATGGCTGATATTAGGATTTAGGAGAAAAGAAGAATGTGAAGGTTGAAAGGTCCAGAAAAGTGTTTACTATAGTAACAATATCTTCAAATTAGAAATTCTTTGTTTATTATTTTAATTACAAAACTTGATATATTTTAAGTTCCCTTTGGTATTTAGATGTTTTAATTTTTTATTGTTTTGATATTATTGTTTTAGAAATTTAAATAACAAAGACCACCTAATTTCAATCTATTTGACAAAATTAGTCAGTATTCTCTGAATTTAAGTTGGAAATTCACAAAAAATGCACTAAATTTGGTACGAACATATGAAAATCTACAATTTTGACAGAAATTTTTAATTTTTTTTGATGCTCTAGTTTTGGCACTCAAATTAAAAATATAAAAATTTAAACTTCCAAATTTTAACAATAGAATTTTAGTTCTCTAGCCGTAAAGCAAAATATTTTTGACACTAAAATTCGTAATTTTTAAAAAATCAACATATAGTTAAAAATTGATATGAAAAAACCTAACTTTTCAATCTTTTGACACTAAAATAATAATTTCGAATATTAGGAACTACATTTTAAAAATTAGAATTTGATGCGGGGAAAACAAATTCTCAATTTCTAAAAACTTATCCCTAAGCCGCAGTTCTTCTTTCTTCTTCTTTACTTAACCGTCTGGAGCTTTACCCGCGGAAAGCCTCAAACTTATTCTTTTCATTTGTTTTTAGTTTTTTTTCTTTTTATAATCAAATTCCATTAAAATAAAGGCACACACTACTTAGATACAAAGGTAGTACTTACATACAAAGGTGATTTTAGCTTCGTGAAACCTATTGATATGGAAAATAAAGTGTTTAGTTATAGAAGTTACATGTCGATCCACAAAAATTACGAATTTTTAAAATCCTAATTAACAATTTAAATCAGGCAAAATAAATAATAAAATTTGAGATGAAATTTGTTTAACCTAATTAGCACATAATAAATAATATGAAAAATATAGAAATCTGAATCCGTCAATCAATCACAATTAATAAACCCGCCCTAAAATTAATGCTCTTTTCTTCATAAAAATATCGTATATCAATTAACGAGACAAGCATATACTATTAAATTTATTATCTAACAATAACCCATCAAAATTTCATGGAGCAAGCATAAACTAGGAAAAATAAATCCGGTAACAATAATATATCAAAATCATTTTATCAATTGAACAATTAAGTACCAAGAAAAATCGCGAGAATCAAATAATTGGAACGAAAAGATATCAAAATAATTAAATTAATTTAATCTTCATTCTAGGGAAAAAATTTAACTACACATGATAAAAAGATGAGTAAAACAAATAACTAATAAAAAGCATTGAAGGGAAGTTGATTTTGAAATTGATGAATTTATTATGAGAATGAGGAAACAACTGAGGCAATTTATACAAAGGCTAAACATTATTACTTTAATATCTCTGTAATTTTTAGAATTCGATTAATAAAGAATAATAGAATAAAAAGGAATAAAATGAGATAAGGATTAGGATTTAAAATTGGATTAGAGTAATGGGCCTAAAATTTGGATCAGATTCTAATATGGATAATTTGTAGGTTAAGATATAGGGTTTTGTATTGTTATAAATCATATTCGTCTTCATCGCTTTTTGTATTAAAATTCGTAGGGCTTTTAGCCATAAAAATTAGTAGTCTTGTAAAATTCGTAGAAAATTTATCGTAAGTCAGAATTCGTTGATTCTGGACTTTTCGGAAAGGTCTTTTCGTTCTCTACAATTTTTTTGCTTCGTGTTTTCTAAGATAACGTCGTTTAAAGGGTCAAAAAAGCTATATTCAGATCTGGTCATGTTTTGAGTTTACTTTTTGACCTAATTTTATTTTCGGAAAAGTTTTGATACTCTGATTTTTGAATTTTGTATAAGATATAAGAATTCTGTTTCGAACTGCATAAGAAATAAGATACGAGAATCTTTTGAAACCCAGTCTCTACATTTTCGAACTTGTTCGTAATTTACGCTATAGTTCCGGAACTAGACTTAGATACCCTTATTAGGCGCACAAGTGTACAACTTTAGATACATATTAAGGGCGCGTAATGATTGAACTTTAGATACCGTCCACTGGCAAAGTGTGGTATATAAGAATAAGAATTAGATGTCAGCTACTGGCAAAGTGTGGCCATAGAACAAGACTGTGATATTTATAATAATTATCGTTTCGTTCTGTTTTATTCTGTTCTTATCTGTTATAAAATCCGCCATGTTCTGTTTTAAATTCTGAATTTTAAAATATAAAATTTTGGGTCGGATTTATTTTAGAAAATACTTAACAAAATTATTATTGTTTTGAGAAAAATTGTTTTATTAAAACACCCATTGACTTCCGGTTAAATAATTAGTCAATTTGTATTTGCTGAGCTGTATAGCTCATTCCTTACAATTTCAGGTTTCGTCTAAGATTCGAGTTGATTAGCATTGGAGTTCGAGGACTTAGAATTGGAGTAGATTGACTTTTGGACTTCCGTTAGCTGCGCGTTTGTAATAGACACCTTTGTAATTGAATTTCGATTAGTAAATTGTATTTTATTTTAGTTTCGATTTTAGAATAAATAGTCCGGAAGTGCGGACTGTTACAATTGGTATCAAGAGCAGGTTGTCCTTCAGAGTGTATGTGATATGAGATTAGTACATTCTCTAGGATGCGTTTCTGTGGACCATAGTTTAAGTTTACCGTGTAGGAGATTACCGGGCATAGACCTATAGGATTATTGTGAATTTGGGGACCAAATTCTTTTTAAAGAGGGTAATATTTAATATCCCGTAATTTTTAAAATTCAATTAATAAAAGAATAATAGAATAAAAAGGATTAAAATTAGATAAGGATTAGGATTTAAAATTGGATTAGAGTAATAGGTCTAAAATTTGGATCAGATTCTAATATGGATAATTTGTAGGTTAAGATATAGAGTTTTGTATCATTGTAAATACATCATATTCGTCTTCCTCGCGTTTTGTATTAAAATTCGTAGGGCTTTTAGCCATAAAAATTAGCAGTCTTGTAAAATTCGTAAAAAAATCATCGTAAGTCAGAATTCGTCGATTCTGGACTTTTGGAAAGGTCTTTTCGTTCTCTACAACTTTTGTGCTTCGTGTTTTCGAACATAACGTCTTTTAAACGGTTAAAAAGGCTATATTCAAAGTTGGTCAGGTTTTGAGGTAAGTACTTTTTGACCTAATATTATTTTCGAAAAAGTTTTGATACTCTGATTTTCGAATTTCGTATAAGATATAAGAATTCTGTTTCAAACTGTATAAGAAATAAGATACGAGAATATTTTGAAACCCAGTCTCTACGTTTTCGAACATATTCGTAATTTACGCTATAGTTCCGGAACTAGCCTTTGATGCCCTTATTAGGCGCACAAGTGTGCAACTTTAGATACCTATTAAGGGTGCGTAATTATTGAACTTTAGATGTCGTCCACTGGAAAAGTGTGGTATATAAGAATAAGAATAATAATTAGATGTCGGCTACTGGCAAAGTGTGGTCGTAGATCAAGACTGTGGTATTTATAAGAATTATCGTTTCATTCTATTTTATTCTGTTCTGATCTGTTATAAAATTTGCCATGTTCTGTTTTAAATTCTGAATTTTAAAATATAAAACTTTTAGTTGGATTTATTTTAGAAAATACTTTACAAAATTATTATTGTTTTGATAAAAATCATTTTATTAAAACACCCATTGATTTCCGGTTAAATAGTTAGTCAATTTGCATTTGTTGGGCTGTATAGCTCATTCCTTACAATTTCAGGTTTAGTCTAAGATTCGAGTTGGTTAGCATTGGAGTTCGAGGACTTAGAATTGGAGTAGATTGACTTTTGGATTTATGTTAGTTGCGTGTTTGTAATAGACACCTTTGTAATTGAATTTCGATTAGTAAATTATATTTTATTTTAGTTTCGATTTTAGAATTAATAGTCCGGAAGTGCGGGCTGTTGTAATTACGGTTTCTACTAACTTCTCACACACAATCAGGGTAAGATATGATCAAAGGTAAATCACACATGATTAATATTACTATTAATACCAACACATGCAGGATTTTGCATGCATCTACTATGATCTTGCTGATGGACATGCACCCGATAAGAAATTTGACAATCAACTGTTTCCCCCCTAAGCATGCTTAGAAATGACCACCATCTTCAAATGCTTTGTTTCTATCTCAACTAAAATTCAATGATTTTCATATTTATCATCCATACACACTCTTGTTTCTGAGCATCCCTTCTTTTTCTAGATTTGCAATCTCAGAATTAAATATCTTATCTATGTGTACCAAATTAATGTTATGAACCATATCTTCCATCTCCTTCCAGCTATTAGCAAAATCTAGTACATAACGAAAGTGGTTAGGATTATTTACCAGCTATCTTGAGACTAAGAGAATAATAATTTGTTTCGATTTGAATGGGCTTTGCAATATTTGGCCCAAAAAAAAGTTTCCAAGGGGCTTGAATTGGGCTAGAAAAATAAATTTGGTTGCAAGAGTTCTTGAGATGAGGATCCCCCCAATTCCAGCAGTTATGACTCCATCACTACTACTTTTTCAAGCCCCATCAAGAAACCCCAAAAACTCAGATGAACCAAGCTAGAATTCTAAAATTTTCCTTTTGAATAACACAATATTGTTGGTCAGGACTGTATGACGATTAATAACTCAAATGTCTGTGTTATTCCCAGTGGACTAATAATGAGATTTACAGAAGGGGGGTTGAATGTAAATCTCAAAACTTTTTCAAGTTTTGAGCAGTTTCTAAGGCTAAGTGTTTTAGAGAGCAAATGTGTGAATTGCTTGAAGCTAATACAGACAGATATATATTCAAACACAAATGTAAAGAACACAAAGAACTTAAAAACTTTTCTGGTGGATTTGTTGTTCCACAAGAGATGTGTTATTTCAGAAAATCTGTGATTTAAAGAATTAAATCACAGCTGCATCCTAGTACAAACTAGATGATTTTCTCTTTGGATTTTTCTAAACAGCTCTGGAAAATTCACACTCTAATTACTAGCTGCTACTTGGTTTATATACCACCAAGTTTAAAAATGAAGACAAAACTGTAAAATATAATTAAAAGATTCTTCACATGTTTCTTCTTCATTTCTCTATCCAATGCAATTTAGGTTTAGCTATGAATCTTTGAATACTTCCTTGTTTACACCAGAATGGAAATGCTGCATTTTCTTGATTCCTCCTAGAGGCTGCCACATTCCAGTTTGTCTCTGTCAACCCATGTGCCTCTGTCAGCTTATGAATTGTCACTATCAACTGCTATTTGAACTAAACATCCGTTGAAGCTTTCATCCATTGATGACTTTATCCGTTGAAGCTTTATCCGTTGATGCATTTATCCGTTGAAGCTTTATCCGTTGATGCATTAGCAGTTGAAGATTTATCCGTTGAAGCACTCATCCGTTGATGGATGTTATCCGTTAAAGCTTTAGAGACATCCGTTGAAGCTTTGTTTCTCATCCGTTGAAGGCCTTTAATATTAGTTGATACTACTTCACTTATACAAAGTTACAAGGCATGAAATATTTACAATTAGCCCTCCTATTTGCATATCCACTAGTAGTCAACATGACTGATAATTTCCCACAACATCTAAGAATTACAACTTAAATACAGAGAATGAAATGTGCTACAATACTAAACTTATTTCTAAGTAAAGCTACTCCTTCAACGGATAGCGAAAATGGTCTTATCCGTTGAGGCTACAAACACTAGATTTCTACTTAAGTGTTTTGTTTAACTTATCATCAAACTAATACACATATTCCTAACAATCTCCCCATATTTATGTCTACTAGAACTATAGGCATAAATTTGGGTTTAACTTGATGATAACAAAACACTTATCAAACATAAGAACTGAAATAAAGTAGATATTCAAAAGTGCTGCAAAAATGTGTATACTGAGATAGAATTGAAGAATTACATTGTTTCCAAGGGTGCTCCTTTAGCCTGAGTAGATTAATTTCTTTTCATTTGATCCCTTGTTTTCTTCCCTAGCCTCCTGTCATTCTCCTCTATTTGGAGTTGGAGTTGTCTGTAGAATTCAGCTTCATCTTCTTCATTGATGTCCAACTTAGATTGCATATCCTTGAGAGTTTCATTACTGGCAATCTTGAGCTGATCTTCAAGTCTGAAAAATCTTCTGACTCCTTTATTGTCTCTGAACTCCATCAACCAATGAGGAGATTTATGAACTGTAATTCCTCTCTCTTGGATGAGTAATGTTCTAGGCAAGGCATTGGGCTCCCACCAAGTTTTCCTTATGCTGGCAATCTTGTTGAGAATCTCAGTTTTGGCAGTCCTGGTAAAGCTAGAATCCCTTTTTATGGCTGAGTAGACTCTAACCAAGGTAGAATAGCCTTCATTCAGAATTCTGTAAAGAGGCCAAGTCCTTTCCCCACTTCCTTTATATTTGAACACTAGTCTTTCTTGAAGCTGTCTATAGGCATTTATTCCCCTTACTTCCTCCAGCTCATCCAGATAGAGTTCAATGTCTGAAAATTCCTTTATGTTACAAATGTTAACATAATCATCCTTTGAGGCTTGTGGCTTAGGCTTAGGCTTAGGCTTCTGAGTGAATTTGATTGAGGTTAGAGGAGGTGTTGATTTGATTTTTCTTTTCTATTTCTTTGATGGTGGAGAAGTGGTTAAGAAGGTGGGCAATTTGATGGTGTCCCAATCAATTGGCTCCTCCTAAGGAGTGATTGTTTC
Source organism: Apium graveolens (assembly GCF_009905375.1). Classification (NCBI taxonomy): domain Eukaryota; kingdom Viridiplantae; phylum Streptophyta; class Magnoliopsida; order Apiales; family Apiaceae; genus Apium; species Apium graveolens. Next base: position 159,757,979 of record NC_133649.1, on the reverse strand, counting down.
ACCATGGATGTTTATGAAGGGGTCAAGCACAATGGGTTCAGGAATAGAAGGTAGTGGTTTGGAATTTGATTGGGTTTCTTCAGTTTCATCTACCATCTTCCTTTTTGCATTGGCCTTCTTTATGTTCCCTTTCTGCCATTCCTTTCTTTCCTTACTACTTTCTTCCACATCATCACTAAGCATGTCCCCCATACCTACATATTTACCCTTGTCTTCAATTTCTTTCTTTTCTTCAACTTGACTTGACTTTAGCTGTTTTTTAAGCTTTGCTTGTGCTCTTTTGTCAGCCTTTAGCTTTTTAGCTTCTTCCTTCAACCTTCTGGCTTCTTCCCTCTTGGCTATTGAGAATTTGGGATGTCCTTGTATCACACAGATACTCTTTCCCTCTCTAAAGATAATAGCCATGTTCATCCTTTCAACCACATCCTTGGTCTCCTTGTGCTTCATGATATTACCACCCAAAACCTTGTCTTCATCAGGCTTTGGAAGAGGAAAATCCACTTCTTTAAACTGAGCAAGGCTTAGAGGGTTCTTTGTAGAGTCCTTATTGGATCTGTTGTTGGGCTTGAGAACCATAGGTTTTAGATTCTTGGAAGAAGTCTCTCCAACCTTATTCCTCCTTACTGGCTTGAGCTCCATAATGATTGGCTCTACCTTTGTGCTATGATTCACAGATTGTGATTTTGAAGTTGTAGGACCAAAAATTTGTTGCATCCTTTCATCAAATTTCCTCCTTTGCTCTTTGACTTTCATCTCAGCTGCTGCTATCTGGATTAGATCAATTCCATCAAGCTTTCCTTTGATTTGAAGTGTTGGAGAAGTGGTAATGGAAGGAATTAGCACTTTAGATATTTGAACTTTTATTGATGGCTCTCCTTCCCCTTCCCCTTTATTCTCCCCCTTTTTGTTATCATCAAGGATAGGGGTCAAGCCTTGTGCTTTTGCCAGCTGCAATAGTAGATTTGTCTGAGATTGTTGATTTTGAAGAATGGTGACCACAGAGTTTTCAATGACTTGAACTCTGTTTTCCAACTTGGCCAGCCTCTTGTCAGCATCAGATTCTCTCCTCAATCTCAGCAACAAATCTTGCATTGTACCATAAGGCATGACTGAATCCAACTTCTCAGAATTGTAGGATTTCAGATCAGCAATATCCTTTTTGAGTTCATCCACACTCAAATTCTGTCTGATGTGCTGCAGCTGCAGGAGATGCAGAGAGTCTAGATGAGCTTGAAGAATAGCCTTGGTACCAGCATCTGTAGTCTCCTGAAGGGCCTTTTGAATAGCCATAACTTGCTTGACCAAAGCTACACCAAACTATCCTGGTGTAGATTTCTTTGTCCATGCCCATTCAGGTAAATCTGGAACATAACTTGGACCTGCATCTCCCCCTAAGTTCATGTTCCCATCCAAAGAAATAGAGTCATCATCATTAGAATTTACTTCAAATTCTTCATATGGCTCACCAGCTTGAGAAGGTATCCTATTAACAGCAGCTTTATCTCTTTGAAGAGAGTCTGAAGTGTGCACTATATTCAAAGTCTGCTCTGCCTCCACATTGCCCTGAGCAGCCAACAGTTGATAGGCTGAAACAGGATGAGTAAAAGTGTCAGCATCCAAGGAAATGTTATCAATTTCAGCTTTGTAATGTTGCTAAAATTGTCTTCCCTTTTCAGCATCATCCACAATCATTGACTGACTAGCAATGGCTGGATCCACCCTTATAGCTTCTGTACCTGTTTTTCTCTCATTTTCTCTATATTCTTGCATCAGGGGCTCCCCCTGGCTCACACACACCCTCACACCCTCACCCTCACCTACTAAGGTGGCACTCCCCTTACTCACTTTTGCCATGCTGGAAGAAATAGCATGCATATTTTGACTCTCAACCTCTCCTTTTGCTTGGGAGCAACCCAGCCTCTCACTCAAATTATCACTCCCTTCCCTCAATCCTAGAAGTGATTGTACAGTAACCATGTCTTCTACAGTTGGAATTGAATCGGTTATATGTGTAGAGACCATCAACGGATAGGGAGTATCCGTTGAAGTGGAAACTGATGATATCAACGGATAACTGCTGTTAAGCTTATCCGTCGAAGAACAGCCACTTTTCAACGGATGAGAGATATCCGTTGAAGAAGGAAAAGATGTAGATTTTGAAAGTGACATAATTGTTGAATCTGTGTGAATTGATTTTAAGTGAGCTGACACAGATTCTTCAACTAAGTCTGAAAGAATTGGCTGATGATCCAACAAATCATCTAAAAGATGATGATCACCAGGATTTGAGTGGGGCTCCTCCCTGAGTTTTAAAGAGGGAGAATCAGGAATTAATGTGAATATCATATCCACATCCAGAGATGGTGATGGAGAATTTGGTGATTGATGTGTGTCTATTATGAGAGAATGGGGCTGTGACTCCACATTTGCTGGAGCCACATCAATCTGAATTTGAGAAGGCAAAGATACATGTGGATGTATCTGTGCAGTGTGTGCCTCCTGTGTTAAAACTAGGGTTTTAGCCTTCTTTCTTCTTGAAAAGGTTTTGATAGGTGAATGTGTGGCTTCAGTGTCCCTCCCTCGTTTGTTCTGTGTCCCTGGTTGGGGACTATTTTCAATAGCTGCATCATTTTGGGAGGATGCAACTAGGGATATGTTTGACTCCTTTTGAACCACCACAGTCTTTTGAGAAACTGTGGCTTGGATGGCTAGGGTACCACTCACCTCTCCCACCTTATCTTGGGGGGTTTCTTGATGTTCACCACTCCCCTCACCACTCACACCCTATTCACTCCCTTCAGGGTTTATGGTAGTTGTTACAACTGTTGTCTTTTGAGAAACAACAGAGGTGGTTTTCTTTGACCTGTGTTTTGGAATTTTAGCTTTGGTGGCTTTGGTAGGAATCTGTTGGGATAAAAACACAGATTCCATTGCCACACTAGAAGGCAAAGAGACAATGGGGTTGGAAGAAGTAGGAGTTGCAGAAGTATTTACCTCACTTACCTGAGGTGCATTCATTATTTGCAAATATACCAATGACACCTGACTGTTGAGGTTAATTCTCATAAGGTCTGGAAGGACCCTTTTCTCTTGTGCCCATCATTTTAGTTTATTGCTCTCATTAGTTATGACAAAACATTCAGCAACATGGTTAGCCAATAACATAAAGAATCTAGCATAGTAGATGTTATGAGGTCTATTAGCTTTGTTACCTAACCTGGAACCTAATTCTAGCATGACATAGTTGCTAAAATTAAAGTACCTATCAGAAACTAGCATATAGAGCATATTAACAAGAGATGAAGTTATGGCATCAAAATTGCTAATCTTCCCAGAGAAAGCCTTGATAAAGGCATCTCCAAGAAAACTCCACTCTTTCCTAAGGCTCTTTCTTCTAATGCTCCCTAAACTAGTAGAATCAAAAGAATAGCCTATGGAATCTAACGTAGCAGATACATCATTATCAGTGTGTGGTGTCATGGCATTATTTTCAAGTAGCTTAAGGCAAGACGGTATATCATCACAGTTAATACAGCAATCCTTACCTTTGAGAGAGAAAGCAATGGTCATATCTGTGGAGTTGAACTCTGCAGTTGTCCAAATCTCCTCAATTACCTCACAATAGATAGTTGGGGCTTTCAGCATTGCATAGCTTAGTTTGCAGTTCTTGATGAAGTCCATCATCTTGTGATAATCAGAGTAGGCTTCATTCTTTTCCACCAAGGCTACGAAATAGTTCTTTTCATAAACAAAACCAGACTGAGACATAATCTTGACTACTGGTGCCATTGTTGTGAGTAGAGTTTGCAGAGAAAAGATTGAGAGTTTTGGGAGAGAAAGAGAGTAAAAATTGCAAGAAAGCGTAAAGTGAAAATAAGAATTCAATGGGCTTTTATACTTTCTCAAATTAAAATGTAAATAAAATGAGTAAATGATACTTTTAAGTAAATTACAGCCGTTTGAGAATAAAGAAAACTGTAGAAATTCTGAAAACTGCCTTTAATACAAATACATACAACTATATACATATGTATCAACGGTTAAGTAAACGAATCAACGGCTGTGACTCACTTAAAGTAACTGATGTGACACTTCAACGGATGAGGTAAATAGTTATCCGTTGAAGATTAACACTATTTTTATCCGTTGAAGGATAAAATTACCAGAAATGTATTTGTCTTTCAATGGATAATGAACATCCGTTGATAGAACAATTTTGGCTTTCAACGGATAGGGAATATCCATTGATAGAATAAACTTAACTTAAAGCCAACTTTGTTCTTGCCACAAATTCATTTCAGGCTTCAAAGCAGATTATAATGAGGATATGTATTTATGAGTAATTAAGCATACCTAGCTCACTTACTAATCTTGTGAATGTTGATTCATCAAGTGGCTTGGTAAATATGTCTGCAATCTGCTTTTCACTTGGAACAAAATGAAGTTCCACTGTACCTTTCATCACATGTTCCCTTATGAAGTGGTATTTGATGTCAATGTGCTTGGTTCTTGAGTGCTGTACTGGATTTTCAGTAATGGCAATGGCACTTGTGTTGTCACAGAATATAGGAATTTTGACAACAATTAGTCCATAGTCAAATAGTTGATTCCTCATCCACGGTATCTGTGAACAATAACTACTAGCAGCAATGTACTCAGCTTCAGCTGTTGATGTTGAAACAGAATTTTGCTTCTTGCTGAACCATGACACAAGCTTATTCCCTAGAAATTGACAGGTGCCAGTTGTGCTTTTCCTGTCTATTTTGCAACCTGCATAATCTGCATCTGAGTAGCCAATTAGATCAAAACCAGACTCTCTAGGGTACCAAATTCCTAGATTTGGAGTCCCTTTGAGATATCTGAAAATCCTTTTAATAGCCACTAAGTGAGACTCTTTAGGGTCAGCTTGAAATCTAGCACAGAGATATGTAGAAAACATTATATCAGGTCTACTAGCAGTTAAATATAAAAGTGAGCCAACCATGCCTCTATAACTTGAAATGTCTACAGACTTTTCAGCCTTGTTTAATTCAAGCTTGGTGGCAGTGGCCATGGGAGTTTTTGCAGATGAACAATCCATTAAGTCAAACTTCTTTAAAAGATCATAAATATATTTAGTTTGACTAATGAAAATTCCACCACTAACTTGTTTATCTTGTAAACCAAGAAAATAAGTTAGCTTTCCCATCATGCTCATTTCATATTTACTTTGCATTAACTTAGCAAACTTTTTACAAAGCTTATCATCTGTAGAACCAAATATAATATCATCTACATAAATTTGAACAAGTATTGTAGAGCCATTAACATTTCTAAAGAAAAGAGTTTTGTCAACAGTACCTCTTGTGAAGTGATTATCTAGAAGAAATTTTGACAAAGTCTCATACCAGGCTCTAGGTGCTTGCTTTAGTCCATAGAATGCTTTCAACAGATAATACACTTAGTCTGGAAAATTTGGATCTTCAAATCCTGGGGGTTGGCTAACATAAACTTCTTCCTCCAATTCTCCATTCAGAAATGCACTCTTGACATCCATTTGATAGACTTTGAAATTGGCATGGGCTGCATAGGCTAGAAAGATTCTGATGGCTTCAAGTCTGGCAACTGGAGCAAATGTCTCATCAAAATCTATTCCCTCTTGTTGAGAATAACCTTTAGCAACCAATCTGGCTTTATTCCTTATGACAATGCCATTTTCATCCATCTTGTTTCTGAACACCCATTTTGTGTCAATAGAAGTCTTGTTCTTTGGCTTGGGTACCAGCTTCCATACTTTGTTCCTTTCAAATTGGTTTAGCTCCTCTTGCATTGCTAAAATCCAATCTGGATCCAATAGAGCTTCTTCCACTCTCTTAGTTCCTCCTGTGATAGAAAGCTACTATACAGACATTCATCTTGAGTAGCTCTTCTAGTTTGTACTTTAGATGTAGCATCACCAATGATCAGTTCAAAAGGGTGATTCTTGGTCCATTTCCTTTGAGGTGGTAGATTAGCTCTAGATGAGGTTGCCTCAGTATTGTCATGATGTGAGCTAGAGTGTTGATTGGTTGAAACTCCCCTTGAGTTGCTGATCCTTTGAAAGGAATTGGGAGTTCTATCAATTGATGAAGTGAAATGATTATCCGTTGACAGACTGTGATCAACGGATGCTTCATTATGAACTTCAACGGATGATGCACTTTGTCTTTCAACGGATGCTGCATTGCTTCTATCAACGGAAGCTGAATTATGACTTTCAACGGATGCAGCATTCTGTGCATTATCCAAAGGCAGATTTTGAGTTCTTTTTGAGGTGCCTTCTTCATCATTCTCATCTTTACTATCATCACAATATATCTCAATGTTATCAAATTTGAGTCCTTCGTGATGTCCCTCATCTGTTAGTCCATCAATCTTTTTATCATCAAACACAACATGCACAGATTTCATGACAATGTTGGTTCTTAGATTGTAGACCCTATATGATTTTCCAGCAGAATAACCAACAAATATTCCTTCATCAGCCTTTGCATCAAACTTCCCTTTATGATCAGGTTGATTCCTTAGAATGTAGCATTTGCAACAAAGACATGCAGAAAGTTTAAAGTTGGTTTTCTTCTCTTGAACAATTGATAGGGAGTCATGCCTTTTGCCTGATTAATTAGAGAAATATTCTGAGTGTAACATGCACAGTTAACAGCCTCAGCCCAAAAGTATGTTGGGAGTTTTGACTCTTCAAGCATTGTTCTTGCAGCTTCAATTAGTGATCTGTTTTTCCTTTTCACCACACCATTTTGTTGTGGAGTCCTTGGAGATGAGAACTCATGCATGATCCCATTTTCTTCACAGAACAACTTCATGGTTGAATTCTTGAACTCAGTTCCATTGTCACTCCTGATATTCCTTACTTTGAAATCTGGATAATTGTTGACTTGCTTGATATGATTGATAATGATTTCACTAGCTTCATCCTTTGATCCAAGAAAGTAAGTCCATGAAAACTTTGAGAAATCATCTACAATCACTAGGCAATATCTTTTCCTTGAAATTGACAATACATTGACTGGTCCAAAAAGATCCATGTGTAGCAGTTGTAATGGCTCATCAATTGCTGATTCAAGCTTCTTACTGAATGATGCTTTCTTTTGCTTTCCTTTCTGACAAGCATCACACAGTCCATCCCTTGTGAATTCCATTAGAGGGATTCCTCTAACTAAGTCCTTTTTGACTAGATCATTCATTGTCTTGAAATTCAAATGGGACAGCTTCTTGTGCCATAGCCAACTTTCATCTGGACTTGCTTTGCTGAGAAGACAAGTAATTGATTCTGAATCTGTAGAGTTGAAGTCAGCTAAGTACACATTCCCTTTTCTAACTCCAGTTAGAACCACTTTGTTGTCCTTCTTACTTGTGACAACACAGACTTCAGAATTGAAGGAAACAGTATTCCCTCTGTCATATAGTTGACTGGTGCTCAATAGATTGTGTTTGAGACCATCAACTAATGCAACTTCATCAATGATGACATTTTCTTTTGAAATCAAGCCATATCCCATAGTGAACCCTTTGTTGTCATCTCCAAAGGTTATGCTAGGGCCAGCTCTCTCCTTGAACTCTGTGAGCAGGGTGAAATCTCCTGTCATGTGTCTTGAATAGCCACTGTCCAAGTACCATAGATTCCTTCTTTTTCCCTGCACACAACAAAATCAATCAAGTTGATTTTGGTACCCAAGTTTCCTTGGGTCCAGCCTTGTTAGTCTTTTTCTTAGACTTCATTCCTCCTGCATCTTTTGACTTAGGTAACTTTGGGTCAACCTTGGTCTCAGATGTAGTCGGTTGAAGTGTAGGGTTAGTCACAGAATCATTTAGCACATTTGATTGAATTTGATAAGGCATAGATTGTGCAAACATATTATTCCACATAGGCATGTTTTATGGCATCTGAGGCATACTGAATGCAGTAAAATAAGTATTATTAACATATGGCATGTTTGCAAAATGTGCATGAGGATTCTGATGAGACATAACAGGCATAGCATGCAGAGGTGACATAGACATGTTAGGCATGGAGGGAGTTAAAGGCATGGGAGCATTTTTAACAGATTTACAGTTATCAGATAGATGATTAACACTTTTACAATGCACACAGCTTTTTCTAGGAGCATACTTATCAGGTGTGTAATTGTTGTGTTTATTAATCCCTACCTTCCCATTTCTATTAGATTTTCTTTTAGTTTCCTTTTTATCCTCAACCAATTTAAGCCTATTTTTCAACTGATCTAAAGTCATGTGTCCTATATTCACCTTACTGGCATCTTTGGATGTGCTAGCTCCTTCTTTGACAAAGTTCTTGAAAGTTGAACCAACCTTCTTATTGAGATTTTTCTTTTTAGAATCACTTGCCTGTTTTAATTGATGAGCCTTCAACGGATGCTCTTTTTCTTCCTTCAACGGATAACTTTCATCATCCGTTGATTCCACATCTGTTGACAATCCATCAATTAATTCTAACTCCTTTTTATTTTTCTTCCAGGCATTCTCACAGAATGATTCAATTCCCTGAACCTTGACAATCTGAGCACTAACATCCCTAGATGTTTTCCAGGCCTTGATTACCTCTTGCTCACTTTCTAACTGTTTAGAAAGAATTTCTACTTTCTTAACAGCTTCTTCTAGTTCACTCTCAACAGTCAAGCATTTAATTTTAATCTTTTCAAGCTCAATTACCTGATTTTCTAACACAGCATTCCTATCACTTAAAAACAAATTATTCTCTTTGATTCTTGTGTTTTCTTTACCTAGTGATTTAAGGAAAATACGCAAATGATATAATTCATTGGACATATCATTTATGGCTTCATTACATTCAATTTTAGAAAGCTGAGAGAGATCAGTAGTAATTACCCAGTTGCTTGATGAACTGGTTTCATTTTCATCAGAATTTGCCATCAGGGCTAGGTTGACATATTTCATATCATCATCTTCATTGGCTCCATCTGCTGCCCAATCATCTTGAGTCAGAAAGGCTCTTTCCTTTTGTTTGAGCAAATCGAAATATTTCTTTTTATAATCAACTTGCTCAAATTTCTTCTTATCAGAGGATGGTTTTCTGCACTCATTTGCAAAGTGTCCACTTAAACCACAGTTATAACATTTGAACTTAGATTTTTCCACCATGTTCTTGTTTGACTTAGTGAATTTTGCATTTTTCCTGAATTCATCTTTGCAAACTTCCTGGACAGAAAAGCCAAATGTTCATCAACATCATCAGAGTTATCTTGACTGGAATTGTCTTCATCCTCAGCTACTTGCTCCTTTCCCTTGCTTGATTCTGATTTTCTTGTGCCAATTTTGAGATTTGGCATTATCTTTTCCTCATTCCTGGCTTCAATCTTCTCATTGTCAGCTATAAGTACAACTGATCCTCCTTTTCTCTTTCCCTTTTCCAACAGCTCATCTTGCTTCATCTCAAGTTCATAGGTCTTCAAAATTCCATATAATCTTTCAAGTGTGAAGTCCTTATAATCTTGAGAATTTCTTAGAGAAACAGTCATAGGCTTCCATTCATTTGGAAGAGACCTCAGAAATTTTAAATTGGAGTCCTTGACTTGGTACACTATGCCATACAGCTTCAATCCATTCAACAGTTTCTGAAATCTGTTGAAGGTATCATTCAATGATTCTCCTTCTTCATAATGGAAATATTCATACTGTTGAATGAGAAGCTGTATTTTATTTTCTCTAACTTGCTCAGTACCTTCACAGATAAGTTGCACAGTATCCCAAATTTCCATAGCAGTTTGCCTGTTAATGACATTGTTAAACATATCTTGATCTAGGCCATTAAACAGAATGTTCATGGCTTTCTTATCCTTGTGAACCTCTTCAATATCTTCAACAGTCCATTCTGCTTTTGGCTTGGGAATAGACTGTCCAATAGCAACTGTTACAGTAGCAGCTGTGGCCACCTTGTGAGGGATGTGAGGACCATTTTCAATGCAGTTGATGTAGCTTTCATCTTGAGAGAGAAGATGTAAATGCATCTTCACTTTCCAGTGATGATAGTTATCTCTTTCCAGGATTGGAATCTTTACACCAATATCCTTCTTACTCATGATGTTAGCAGAATAGATCTTTAAACTCTTTGTATGTTAAGAGCTTGCTCTGATACCAATTGTTATTCCCAGTGAACTAACAATGAGATTTACAGAAGGGGGGTTGAATGTAAATCTCAAAACTTTTCAAGTTTTGAGCAGTTTCTAAGGCTAAGTGTTTTAGAGAGCAAATGTGTGAATTGTTTGAAGCTAATATAGACAGATATATATTCAAACACAAATGTAAAGAACACAAAGAACTTAAAAACTTTTCTGGTGGATTTGTTGTTTCACCAGAGATGTGTTATTTCAGAAAATCTGTGATTCAAAGAATTAAATCACAGCTGCGTCCTAGTACAAACTAGATGATTTTCTTTCTGGATTTTTCTAAACAGCTCTGGAAAATTCACACTCTAATTACTAGCTGCTACTTGGTTTATATACCACTAAGTTTACAAATGAAGACAAAACTGTAAAATACAATTAAAAGATTCTTCACATGTTTCTTCTTCATTTCTCTATCCAATGCAATTTAGGTTTAGCTGTGAATCTTTGAATACTTCCTTGTTTGCATCAGAATGGAAATGCTGTATTTCCTTGATTCCTCCTAGAGGCTGCCACATTCCAGTTTGTCTCTGTCAACCCATGTGCCTCTGTCAGCTTATGAATTGTCACTATCAACTGCTATTTGAACTAAGCATCTGTTGAAGCTTTCATCCGTTGATGACTTTATCCGTTGAAGCTTTATCCGTTGATGCATTTATCCGTTGAAGCTTTATCCGTTGATGCATTAGCAGTTGAAGCTTTATCCATTGAAGCACTCATCCGTTGATGGATGTTATCCATTGAAGCTTTAGAGACATCCGTTGAAGCTTTGTTTCTCATCTGTTGAAGGCCTTTAATATCAGTTGATACTACTTCACTTATACAAAGTTACAAGGCATGAAATATTTACAATTAGCCCTCCTATTTGCATATCCACTAGTAGTCAGCATGACCGGTAATTTCCCACAACATCTAAGAATTACAACTTAAATACAGAGAATGAAATGTGCTACAATACTAAACTTATTTCTAAGTAAAGCTACTCCTTCAACGGATAGCCAAAATGGTCTTATCCGTTGAGGCTACAAACACTAGATTTCTACTTAAGTGTTTTGTTTAACTTATCATCAAACTAATACACATATTCCTAACAGTTTGCTAGATTCTAAAGTACAAGTTTATTAGACTTTCCCCAATTAAAAATACGTTGCTTGATAAAAAAAATCTAGCATTGATTCACTAATCCATGTGCCTTTAAAGACACAATTATTCCTTTCTAACCACAAGGACCAGAGAGTTGCTATTAGACAAACAGATCCTTGACAGTGGAAATCTTTCGGACTAGTTATTCTAAATAGAGTTACCAAATCAAATCAAGAGAGTTTTGAGAGGTCTAATGATATCCATTTTGACAGTATGTTCCACCCCATTACTACTAACAGGTAGCTCTTGAAATTATGGTCTATATTTTCATATATTGCTCCACACCAATTACATAAAATGATCTATAATATGCTTCTGCTATGTAAGAAAATCTTTGTTGGCAGATATTTGTGAAACAATTCCAGAGAAATAATTTTAACTTTGGAGGAACGTTCTGCTTCCAGATGTATTTTCAAGGGCCACTTTTTCCATAATTTGAAATGAGCTTGCGATAACAATCTCTAGCTGTAAAATACTTAGAAAAATTCCCCCAGTGCATTATATCGATTTCAATGGATAGTCGAAGTGACTTTATAATATCATTTAGATATCCTACTTCGAGGTTCTCCTTTGTATTAATCCATTTTGATATCGTAGACTTGATAGAACCATACTTGTGAATAGATAGTGCATACATATTTTCAAACTGTTGTGGCAGAATAACTGAAGGGTGCCACTTATTGTTCAAAAAATCTGCCAGATTACTTGTTACTGTTTGTGCCCTAAAGACAACACTATTATGTTTTGTTTATGACATTTGGATTATTAATGTTTATTTTCTATCGATTATTTTTTTTATAATTTATTATATCTTAATTTACTGCAATACAAATATTAGATTAATAAATATCCTTGGAATATGATATGCATTCTATATCTCTAAGTATGTGACATAGAAATGAGATTATGAGAATAGTATCGATATTACTAATATTCTAGTCGAGTATTATTATTAATGGACAATAATAATGCAATCCGACTAGTGTATTTATTGACTGATGATCACATCTCATTGATCATAGGTATATTGATACTAAAGTCGAAATCACAAGCATATGTAAATATACATGGTGCTGGATAGACCCAATGTGAGATTCTACATGTCTATTATGTCATAAGCAATTCTCACAGTGATAATGATGTAATGATCCTTAGACTTGAAATTATTATATTTCTTTAGGATAATTAATATATTTTGATTACATTAAAAGTTACCTTTGACCCGGTAATGATAAAAGTGGACTTTGGTATATTAGGAATCTTATGAGAAATATGAATGATCTAGAACCGATTTAACCCTCCTATTTTTAGAGTGATATTATTGGCCTCTTGTGTGAGCTATACTACGAAATATGTGGCGTCGTGCTCAAATGTTGATTTAAAATGGTAGTCTACTCATTGATCAAGGAAATCTGGATTAAATCATGAAGAGGACGAGACTTAACATGCATTGAGTTTAATCTATAATATATGGTTAAATGTATATTACATTGTAAATTATTCATGAAAGCTTTAATCGATCACCAATTTAATTATTATTACTTGCGTAGCAATAAAGTATTACTAGATGCCGCTCATTGTTTACGATTTTAAATTAGATTTAAAATTGTCGCCAACATAATAATAACCCAAATAGCCAAACAAAGAAAGACCGGAGGATTATTTAATTTAAATTCGAATTTAAATTAAATGTAAGTAATTGGAATTATTTGCTGTTAATGATGTAAGACTTAATTAATTAAATAAATAAGAAATTCAAACTTATTATTAAATCCGAAATTGAGTTATTGGATGATTAAGTAAGACTTAATTAATAATATCTAGGATTTTTCAGATTTATCAAAACTCTAAATTAATTTAGGGTTAGAAGTCTTTTTCTCTTGCCTATATAATATTTTATTAAGCCTAAACTAGGGTTTTACCTCTTATAAGAAAAAACAAAAATTCTAGCAGCTTGAGAGAGAGAGAGAGAGAGAGAGAGAGAGAGAGAAGGCGGCTTCTGATTTACGAGTGCTAGTACACGCTCATCCTCTGTCCGATCATTAATGTGGAAACCTTCAAGGCATAGATCGTTTTGCGATGGAATACATGGTGATTGTTGAAATCTTGGATCTCCATTAGACAACCGAAATCGTAAAACTTTCTTAAGGTAAACATCTTAACCATGAATTAAATATTGTCTTTTAGCATGGATCATGCGACAAGTTTCTATTTTTCTTGTTTTTAAACATTATTTTTGCCGCGTTTATGCCTCGAAACTAACCATTACCATCATCCACCATCCAGGTAAAGTTTGATGAGAACATCTCGCTATAAGGAACATCAGTTGTTAGCTTGAGAACATCCTTCACAAAATATGATTTATCATTTGAGTGTTAAGATAATTCAACGTTTAAGCAAAATGGATTTTCACCATATTTTCACACTAAAACTTTACGCCAGTGCTTATCTTTCTCTAAATTTGCTTTCAACCACCACTTTGAAAGTAATGCCAAATTGCCGATGAGAAGAACCTAATCATAACCCCTATTATTTTGGCAGTGAAATCACCTCCTATAAAATCAAATAAATTTTTCTTTTTACTCCTTCTTCAACATTCATCTATTCCCAAAAGAAACTTCTTTTTTATTTCCGTGGCGCCCTCCAAACCCGGGTCAGAAGTTTGGGGTCCACACACACACACACCTTATTATTAACCTGCTTATAACAATGATAAAGATAATAATAATGATATGCAGTGACCCTACTTATCGATTACCACGGACCGCAATAGGTTAAAGTATGCACACAAGCCAACCACACTTACTTATATTACAAACCGTTCAAATCCCAACTATCCAAACTCAGAACTGAGTATTAAACATTATTACAAACTTTTACAAACTTAAATTATTCCAAAAGAAGCCTACTAGCTCAACTCGATCAACCTGAACCCCTAGCTCTCGCGCTGGACTGGGGATCCTCGGTACCAACCGGTTCCTTCTTAACTGGAAAAGAACATAAACAACATCGTACAAATAAGCTAACTAGCTCAGCAAGTCACAATGACAAAACTGAGAATAATGATCATCAGGTAAATATGGTTATGATATCAAGTGAACAATGGATTATGATTTAGAATTGGATATTATATTTTCATTTTAAAAACCAAGGTTAGGCTGCTGATCAGTCACGCACTAACCCCGAGCAAAGCACACAGCACTGCTCTAACTACTGGATCCAAGGCACACATTGGCCTAACTTGACCATTATATGGTCTGACCGCGAATCTGGTCCACAATTTTATAAAAACAATCCAATTCTACCATAATAACAGAATAAGCAGTAATAAACAATAAACAGGATCATTAACAACATTGGACGTTCAATAATGAAAATGGTTTTAATTTACATAAAGATCAATATGGCATTTCCAAAGCTTGGCTGCTAGGTAGTGAAAGAATTGGATAACGAAAAGATCAATGTTTCAGGGTTTCAAGGATTTGGTCTTTCAAAGCATAAGATACAATGGTTTGAGTGTGTAAGCAATCTGGTTCAGTGTTTGATAATTAGTTTGTATGTATTTGTGGAGTAGTATCGTATATTTGAGGTACGTATTTGGGGATACAACAATCAATGGTTTAGAAAGAATCAGGTTTACAACTCAAGATCAATAACTGGAATCAGGATTTAGGGTTCAGTGCTTCAAAGCACTTGCAATATAAACAGGACTATCAATCACTATAATATCTCGAGAAAGTTCAGAACACTTGCCTGGTACTAGCTTACTACACTGCACTTGCTCTCAATCACCACTGTCTTACTCCTTGACTATCTGTTTCCCTTTCCTACGCCTTGCTTCTTCTGCTCACATATCATAGGCATCTATCAATATTCACTCATACGATTTGATTCAACACATACTTCTATCTACCCTTCGTTTCACCCAAATCCGATTAACGGATTGAAAGTTACGCAATAAACAAGTAAACATCGAATATATAGACCGACAGTTAACCAACAAGTCACATATAACACATAAAACATCACATAATCAATGGTATATCATTTATAAAGAAGTCTCGGGTCATAAATAGACTTTCGGATATTTAAAATGATTTTTAAAACATTTTTCGGAATTAAAACAGATCGTTGAATCAATTTCGAAGTAGTAAACAGGGTTCGGTTGGCTAATTCTGGCTTTAAAACAATTTCATAATAATTATCGAGCCTTGAAAACAATTTAAAATAATATTTTAAAGCTCGAAACTATTTTTCAGAATTTTTAAATCATTTTTAAATAATTAAATCTAATTAAATAATTAATTAATAATTAATTAAATCAATTAATCAATTAATTTTCGAATTAATTGACTAATTAATCAATTAAAAATTAAATAATTAATTCAGATTTATTTTTGAATTAAATATAATTTTTCGAATTAAAAATAATAATTTTTGGAATTTTCAGAAATTAAAATCGAATTTTTATAATTAAAATAAATAGGAAATGTGATTTTTAAATAATTTATAAACAGGAATCCAAAATATGCAAACTCTGGAAACCTGGGGGACTAAACTGTTTCTTCCTCAAAAGTCCAGGGGCCTGTTTGCAATTTTGCAAACCCCCGCCATCAACTCGCCGGAGTGTGGCCGGAGAACACAATTTCGGCCACCTCAGGCCACCAAACTATCCAGAATTAATCTATACATTACCAGGAACTTATTTATGCAATCAAAACACATCAATCATCCCTGTCCTGGCCGGAAATTGGCCAAGAACATTGCCAGTTTCCGGCGAACATCGAAAATCTTCAAAACCCAACTCCCTTCGATTCAAGCATCCTCTGTTAACGAGCTATATACCAATCGATTGCAAATTTCATAAGGAACATAATCCACTATAAATCAACAGCTAATAACCCCTAAATCAAAAAGCCCCAAATTTCAATTGAAAACATTCATACGGGTTATAAACCCTAATTTTAAAATTCGAGAATTAAACTCACTTTTGAGCATGTTATTGAACTCCAAATCAGACGTATGACATATTAAAATCATCAGGAAAACAAGCTCTACAACATGCAAGCATCAAATCATACAAACAATCATCCAAACAAAAATTCATATTTTTAATAAAATTAATTCGAAAATAAATAATTTTTCAGAAAATAAACCTTGATTTCTGCAGTGATTTGGAACACAGAATTTGATAGAACACCTCAAGACCTTCGTTTTGAGTACTCGAGCTTTTCAAACGGACTCCGGTAACACCTCCGATTGTTGGTTTGATTCTCAGAAAGGTTTATGAATTTAGGGTTTTTCTCTGGAAAATTATATATTAGCTGACTGCAAATGATTTTGATACGAAATAAAATACGGTAAAAGGCTATTTATAATTACGGAAAATTAGTATCCCGTTGGATCATTCCGGATATAAAACGGTACGTTTATTTATAAAAACTGATCCAAACGGTATCGGTTTTCGGGACAATTATCCAAATTAGTACAATTTGTATTGCGGTCTTGGTCTCAGCGCCTGGTTACACGTACTACGAGGTGATAATTGGGATAGTTTAATAAAAAGCTCTCGTTTATCGAAAATACGAGTTTTATTGATTTACCGAAACGAATATTGTATCGAAAATATTGCGCCGGGACCCGCGCAGGACAAACCGTATGCCAGATCGAAAAAGTCGAAACATGGAATATGCTCGGAATATTACAATTAGGTTAGGAAGGAGTTCTCGGAAGAGTTTCGGGTTCCAAAAACGTAACAACGGATGACGTCGGTTAGTTCCCGTTTTTATAAAATATATTTTAAATACCCGGAAAAAGATTTTATAAATTTCATATGATCCTTATAAATTCATAAATCAACATAAAAATAATTAGGAATATATGACAATTATTTATATTTTATTTTGGACATATTAAAATACTCAATTAATAATATATTTTTAAACATCCAAACACATTTAACACTTAACAAATAATTCACAGAATAGATACTGAACACATATATTAATTATTTATTAGCAAAAATAATTACACGATATATTCCGGATATTACAATTTCTCTATCATTTTCAACACAATCTTGGGAGCTTTAAACAATCCAAACTAATGCACTAGAAAACTGCTGACCACTTATTTTATTCAGACTACTCTACATATTTTTTCAGATTGTTACATTTCCATTTGGTGAATTTCGTTTTAATCTTCTTCATAAGCATCAACCAAAATTTTTCAGAGAATGAGAGGAGCCAATATTTACTCCTAAATACTGCAGAGGCCAAGTTCCTTGCTTGCATCCTAATTCTTCATTAACAGAGAGAATAAACTTTATCCCCTTTTAAGACTGAGCAGAATTGTGTAGGAAAAGAATCGAATCATCTAAAAATTATAGATGAGACAGCTCCGGTCCATTCTCTAGTCTAATTCCAGAAATTAGCCCTATATTCATTGCTTTGAGAAGCAAAAGGTGAAGCACTTTAACCACTATGTTGAACAACAAGGGAGACAAGGGGTCCCCTTGCCTAAGTTCCTTTTACATTTAAAATACCTTATTAGGACTACCATTTACCACAATTAACATTCTTGAAGACTGCAGAAGTGTCTGAATTCACTTGATCTATTTTTTAGAAACGCCAAAATTTTCCAGAGTGTGAAATAAAAAACTCCACTTTATTGAATCAAAAGCTTTTGTGAAGTCCAATTTAGGATTACCTAATCAACTTTATGTTTCAAGATACTATGTTCTACCTCATTTACCAACACAAATACTATTTGAGGAATGACGTTCTTTTATAAAAGCTGATCGAGTCTCGTCCATATTGCTTTCTATAACCCTGTTTTGTCTTGTAGCTAACACCTTGAGCAAAATCTTTAGTGAGAAGTTAATCGACCTAATAGGACTATACTCTGATAAATATTTAGGACATTGGACCCTAGGAGTGAGAACTACAAATGAAGAGATCACACCCTTTGGAAGTATGTTAAAATTATAGAAATTTGTACAAAAATTGAGAATATATTTGTGCATAAAATGTCAAAATGAATTGTAATATGCTATTCCAATCCTGTTTGGCCCTTGATATATGAGAATTTTCGGAACATAATCAAGGGTGTGATGAGTGTGAGAATACCAAATGTAAGATTACGTTGATTGCATAGTCACTTTGTTGAAAATATATGATGGCATGCTCACGCCGCTGGATTGCATGGTCATGCCAAAAGTGGAAAAAATAACAGTAGATTTTTGATGGCCAGATGGAAGACATCACATGCTCATGCTCAAAACTGCATGATCACGCTACCTTTAGTTATTATTTATTTTTAATTAGGATTTATTTTTACATCATTTTAGGGTTTTATAATATAACCAATCTTATGATGCAATATTTATAATATAATCAATCTTATGATGCAATATATAAAGAATATTTTATTAAAATAAAAAACCCTAGAGAATTTTCTCTTATCTTCCTTGTGAATTCAAAGTTTTTCTTGTGGATTCAATATGTTTAAAGGATTTATCGTGTAAGAGTCATTGTGAGGATTAACGCTGGCTTCTCTTACGTTTCTTCCGTGCTGAGTCAGTTGGCATTAAAGCAGGATATATCATATCTTTTTGTTAATTGATTCATTATGGGAAAATCAATTATTTAAGAAGATCTTAGAGAGGTTATGCTGACTTTAACCGCGGCTCTGATGGTTTTCACCTATTTATTTTTTTAATTAAATTATATTTGTTTAAACTTTATTTTGGAAGGTGTTAACATTCTTTTTAGAAAGGTGTTTACCAACCGACCAAACGAAATCATATTCGCTTATAGTATAGATAATAGAGATTACCCTTACTTAAAAAGTATATAATTTAATTATCTTTTCACTCTTATTACATTTGTAGTGTACCACAGTGCACATTAACTTACTCAGTTAACCTTAATTAATTATTTAAATTCTAATTAATATTAAATTTAACTTATTTTATAATTCTAATCATATTCTATAATAGAACATGAATACTTCAGTGGCCTTGAAAATTACTCCCAATGCGATTTAGTGATGAAAAATAATATCAATTATCAGTTACGAAGAAAAATAGCAAGAGATAGAACATGTACAGGTGATGCATTGGCTCAAACATGTTGTTCACAATAGAAAATAAATAGCTTATAAAATAGGCATTAGAGGAAGCCCAATACTAAATGAAAAATGGCTATAGTCATTGTTATAATATGGCACCAAAAAGTGGTTTTTGGTGCTAAAATAGCACTTGCACTCCAATGCTAGTTGTATTTTACAATCAAATGATTTCACATTTAGCTAAAAATTTCTCCAACTTATTCACTTTATTTTAAAATGGACCTCCTTGCACTTCATTATTAGTAATTTGATGATGTGGCAAAGATGGCTATAACCATTCTTGGTTTCAAATATAAGACCAAGTATTCATTTATACATTTATCCACCAATGTATAGCTATGCATTGGAGTTGAGTTTTATGATTTTATTCTTATATTATGGTTAGAAGACTAAATATAGCTATGCATCGAACTTGCTCTCATAGTTGATCTAGAGCACAAGTAAATTTATAATAGGATTAGGTGTTGAATTCACCAAAATCAAATTATAAACATAACATACAACTTTAATCAATAATCCAAATTAACAAACCCAGGAAACTAACTTGAAGGAGAATCTTACCCTCAAGTCCCCAACAAGTCGCATGCATTTCTTGGTCGGACGAACCAACCAACAATTCACGACAAATCTTTATGCACTTTTAGAACTAATCAAATTTTCAATATTTTTTCTATTATAATATAGTGTAATATAAATTAATATTCATAATTTAATTATATAAATATAAATAAAATTATAATCAATACATACTATTAATTAGGGTTTAAATGAAGTTATACTATTGATCCAAACCAAAATAAAAAATTAAAATAAATTAAATATTACTATCAGATATATTTAAGATAAAAAATCAAATTTTTAATAGTAAACTTGCCTGACCACCTGTATTCTGTTCGTACTCTAAATTTATAAATAAATTTAACATATAATAATCTTATTAACTAATTAATATTTACAATATAATTATATAAATACAGATAGAATTAATTCTTTATAGTGGTCTCAACCTGAATAAAATAATATATACTATTTATCCAGACCAAAAATAATTATATTATCAACTTGTTTGAAAAAAATCAAAAGATAGGTATATTGGCCTCGGGATAAAATAATAATAGAAAAATACTATTCATCTAGGTTTATAATAGTTAACTGGATTTGCTAAACCGGACTAAAATAAAATAATAAATGTTACTAACGTGATTAAAAAATTATACGATTAAATCGGGCTAACACAAAATTAAAATTGAAAGATAATTTGTTGGTTGATATAATGACATCGGTCTAAAAAGATAATATACTATTGTGATTGTCCCAGATCGCACCTTGCTAGCACCAAACCCGAGATATATTGTTGTGCAAGACATGCCTGTACATAACAAGACTAAGTCACCTTGACAACCCTAAGGATAAGTTGGATGAAATGGACCATTCTATGGCTTATTTAGAAAGAAAATTTTCAAACATCAGAGTCAAGAAGCCTAGGTATTTCAAGGTTAATGGTCAAACATCCTACAACAACAAATGGAAAGGAAAGACTAAGATAAATGCAACTGGCAAAGGTGGTTACAAGTCAGGATCTGCGGATAGATCAAAGATTAGATGCTAAAACTATGATGAACTTGGTCACTTTGTCACAGAATGCAGGAAGCCTAAAAAGGTGAAGAAGGATAAGGCTTATTTGGAGCTTGAAGTTAAATATGAAGCACTTTTGAGAAAATAACAGGGAAAAGCTTATATTTCTGAAGGTAAGAGTTGGGATGACACAGATGATGAAGATGATGTTGAAGAATATGGAAACTATGCTCTCATGGCCTTGGAGCAAGGAGAGTCATCTGCATCAAAATCTGAGGTACCTATTCTAATCACCAATGATTTAAATGCTACACAATATAAGGAAACTATTTAAAAGATGAGTGTAGAAATATTTCACATTCACATAAACATGGTGACAGCTACTGAGGAAGTGAGTACACTGTCAAAAGTGATTGAAAAACTTGATATTGAGAAACAAGAACCAGAACTGCAGCTTGTTAGTCTTGAAGCAGTTAGATAAGAAAATGAATACCTGAAGAACAATCTGAAGTGTGAAGAGGAAGTGAAAGTTGTGCTAAGAGAAAAAGTTGAGAAAAATGATCTTAAGCTCAAATCATTTAAAAATGCATCTCAATTGGTTGGTCAATACCATGAGAAGAAAAAGCCTTGTGCTAACATAGCTATTGGCTTCGACTATGAGGCTGTTGCATCTCACAAGAAAAGTGATGTTGATAAGGGAAAGGAAAATGTGAACAAAGATGTTCCTGTTGTGCTCAAAAAGGTGAATGCACCCATGTTTAAAGCTTGTGAGGTGAACTTCAGTGAAGTGGAGCTTATCATCAAGTAGGAAATTACAGATGAAGATAAATAAAAGAAGAATGCAAAATCCACTCTCAACACTGAATGTGCAAATGAACCTGAAGTTAGTTCAATTTTCAAGACACCAGTAAATGAGATCAAGAATGAAAGCACTGGAACAAAAAAGAAGAATGGAAATGGGAATATAGGTATCAACAAAAGCACCAATTATGCCTATATTGCAGATGCTCCCAGAAAGTAGTGTCAAAGATATGGCTTAACAAATTATCTAACTCACCTTTGTAAAAAGGTTATTAGTGAACCAAAGTATGGAGCTTGCAAATACAATGAGGCACAAACAAATGACCCCTACTCTTTCTGTGACAAGTTTGATTGCATTCCAAGCAACATAAAAGTTATGACCAGCTATCATAAGTTGAGAAAGGTTCTAAAAGAAGTCAAATTTAGATCCGTGATCAAAGAAGAAAATGTTAATCAAACTAAGAATCAAACTAAGAATATTCATATCAGAAAATGGGATAGAAGTCACACAAGAGACACTATAATTGGTGATCATAATGTTGGAATGAAGACTAGAAATGCCACTGCAAATGAATGCTCTTTCTGTCTCAAATTGAGTCTAAAAAACTGAAGAAGCTCTATTTGACCCTGATTGGATAACTGCTATGCAAGAAGAGCTAAATCAGTTTGAAAAGAATTAAAGTTTGGGAATTGGTTACTGTACCAAGAAATAGAAGCATCATTGAAACAAAATGGGTGTACAGGAATAAAATGGATGAAAATGGTATCGTGATAAGAAACAAAGCAAGATTGGTTGTCAGGGGCTACTCACAAGGAAAAAGGAATTTATTATGATGAAATTTTTGCTCTAGTTACAAGACTTGAAGTAATAAGAATTTTCCTTGCATTTATTGCTAATTCCAATTTCAAGGTGTATCAAATGGAAGTGAAAAGTACATTCCTTAATGGTGAACTAGAAGAAGAAGTTTATATGCAACAACCTCCTGGCTTTGAAGAACCAGAATTTCCAGACTTTGTTTACAAACTTTTGAATGATCTCTATGGATTAAAGCGAGTACCAAGAGCATGAAATGACACTCTATCAGAATTTCTACTCAAATATGGATTTACTAGAGGCACAATTGACAAAACTCTGTTCTACAAGCAACATGGTGATGACATCATTCTAGTTCAAATCTTTGTGGATGATATCATCTTTGGTTCTACTAATGAAAAGTTGTGTCAAAGATTCTCAAGACTCATGCAAAGTGAATATGAGATGAGTATGATTGGAGAACAGGGTTACTTTCTTGGCCTTCAAGTTAGCCAAAGAGGTGGTGGAAATTTCATTAGTCAAACTAAGTATGTCAAAGATCTTCTGAAGAAATTTGGAATGATGGATTGCTCACCTGCATCTACCCCTATGTCTACAGCTACCAAATTGGATGAAGATAAGAAAGAAAAAAGTGTTGACATCTCAAGCTATAGAGGAATGGTTGGATCTTTACTTCATTTGACTGCAAGTAGACCATACATCATGTTTGCCACATGTGTGTGTGCTAGATTTCAAGCAAATCCTAAAGAATCACATTTAATGGTTGTCAAGAGGATTTCCAGATATTTTTAGGGAACACCAAACTTGGGATTGTGGTATCCTAAGGGAACTAGTTTGAAGCTGTTGGATACACAGATGCAAATTTTGTTGGATGTAGAGTAGACATAAAAAGTACAAGTGGAAGTTGTCAATTCCTTGGTCAAAGACTTGTATCATGGTATAGCAAGAAACAACAATCTGTGTCAACTTCCACAACTGAAGTAAAATATATAGCTGGTGCAAGTTGTTGTGCTCAAGTTCTTTGGATTAGAAATCAACTAATGGATTATGGCATAGTGTTACAAAGATTACAATCATGAGTGACAATACTAGTGTAATATCTATGGTTGCTAATCCAGTTAAACATTCTAGAACTAAGCACATTGATATAAGGTACCATTTTATTAGAGAACATATAGCTAATGATACTATTGACCTTGTTTTTGTTCCAACAGAAAAATAGTTAGCTGACATTTTCACTAAACCTTTGGATGAAGCAACCTTCACTAGAGTTGTAGGTGAAATTGGTATGTTGAATCCTTCATCCTAAAGGCAATAACTCAACGAACATGTTGTAACCGATTAATTTTTGATAAATCAAAACAAATTTGATTTAATTAGGAATTAACTAAAATATGATCTATAAATATTTCAGAATTATATGTATAATTATTCTTCAATAATAAATCTAACTCGGAATTTTTCTAATTCTAAGAAAAACTGTCCAAATGTGAAAATAATATAAGACAGATTCAAGAAATATCAAAAGTATGTAGAGAACTGAGTTCTAGATAAGTCTAAATGACTTGTCGGTAAATCATTTTATGACTTTTCGATATAGTTCTCGATAAGTCTTTTTCATGACTTCTTAATAGACTTCTCGATAAGTCTTTTTATAACTTATCGCAAGTATTGTAGAGATCTTGATATACTTATCAAAATGGAGTTCTCTATAATTCAAATTTTAGACTTCTCGATAACTCAGAGCTGAAATAATTTAATTCAATAAATTATTTCAGTAAAATACTTTTGATATAAAATCCATTCTAGTTTTATGTTGATTTTTTTAATATAATTTAAAATAGTTCAATCCAAAAGGACAAATTGGATATTTGTACAACATCTCGATAAGTCACTATCTAGTTCTCAATAAGACTCGAAAAAGTGACATCTCAACATGAGATCATTTTAAGTCATGTGACTTCTCTACAAATAATTTTCAACCATTCATTCTTCTCTTACCGATAAGTCACATCTCTACTCTATAATGTTAGATATATTTGATAATGTCATGGCTAATATGTTTTATGTTTAGTTTTCAGATCTTACTTAACAGGACAAATCAGTACTTAACTGGGAATCAGTACTTATACTGGAAGTCAGGACTTAAGGATATCAATCAGGAGATAATCATCAGAAGTTGGATATCAGAACTTAAGTGCTGGAGGATGATTAGATAAGGGAAGTAGCTGATTAAAGGAAAGAAGATCGAGATAAACATAAGAAGAGATATGCATGAAGAAGGAGTTCTGTGAAGAATGGAATACTTGGAAGAAAAGATATCTGATTGATATATTTTAGGAAGCAGAATTATATTCCATATCAATTAGCGAATATCTTGTAACTGTGTAGTATATAAACACAGACATAGGGTTTACACTATAAGTGTTATCATTATTCGAGAAGATTATTCATTGTAACCCTAGCAGCTCTCGTGATATTTGTTCATCACTGAGAGGTAACAGTTCCATACTGTAATAGAGTTTATTGTTTCAATAAAGTTTGTTTTCTGTTACTTACGATATTAAAGTTCGATTTGATTGTATTATACACTGTATTCACCCCCTCTACAGTGAGTGTGATCTAACAAGTGGTATCAGAGCCTATCTGTTAACACACATACAGTTAAAGATCCAAACACAATCATGTCTGACACAGAAAGTCCAGCTAAGCCTACCAAAACTGAAGAACCTCCAAAGACACAAATTCAAAGTCGGTATGAAACCATCAGAGTTCCCATACTGAGACCATCTGAATATGCTATATGGAAGGTGAGGATGACCATGTTTCTGGAAGCTACAGATCCAGAATATCTTGATAGAATCAAGGAAGGGCCTCACAAACCAACCAAGCTCGCTGTTGTAGTTGCAGGTGAAGCAGCAAAAACCGTACCAAAGGAAAAAAGTGATTATACTGCTGAAGATATCGCATCAATTGCTAAGGATGCTAAGGTACGACACTTACTGCATAGTGCCATTGATAATATAATGTCAAATAGGGTAATTAACTGCAAGACTGCTAAAAAGATATGAGATGCTCTGGAAACAAGGTGTCAGGGAACTGACACAATTAAGAAGAATAGGAAGACAATACTCACTCAAGAGTATGAACACTTTGATTCAAAGGCTAATGAATCATTGACTGATTTATATGATAGATTTGTCAAACTCTTGAATGATCTGTCACTGGTTAATAAGGAGTATGATCTTGAAGATACAAACCTTAAATTCCTGTTAGCTCTTCCTGAATGTTGGGATTTGAAGGCAACAACAATAAGAGACAACTACAGTCTTGATGAAACAACTCTTGATGAAATCTATGGAATGCTCAAGACTCATGAACTTGAGATGGAACAAAGAAGCAAGAGGAAAGGAGGAAAGTCAAGAACAGTTTCTCTTAAGGCTGAAGAAGAATCCCCCAAAGCAGCTTCCTCAAGGAAAGACAAGGCTAAAGCTCTTCTTACAAAGTCTGATACCGAGTCATCAAGTTCTGAAAGTGATGATGACTCAGATTCTGAAAGCTTGCCTGAGACTGATGCTGATGAGGAGATGATGAAGCTATGTGCTCTTATGGTGAAAGGGATCACAAAGATTGCATACAGGAAGTTCAGGATGGGAAAGAATTTTTCCAGGAAAGGCATAAGTTCTGATAAGAAGAATTTCAGAAGATCTGAAGGCAGAGGAGGAAAGTCTGACAGAGGAGATTATACCAATGTTAAATTCTATAACTGTGGCAAGAAAGGCCACATATCTCCTGATTGGAAGAAGGTAAAGGGTGACAAAGACAAGGCTCTTGTCACAAAGCAGAAAAGCTGGACAGACACCTCAGACTCTGAAAGTGAGGAGAACTATACTTTGATGGCAAATGCTGATAAAGAAAGTGCTGAGAGCAGTTCTGAAGCTGTTGAAACAAAGGTACCTCAGACTACTTATGCTTTTCATACTGATGATATAAATGAGTTGAGAAGATATCTTAAAACCATGTTTGTTAGTTATAGAGATCAAACTTTAACATGTGAAAGATTAACTTCTGAAAATCTTGCTTTTAAGAAAAGAAATGATTTCTTAGAAAAAGAGTTAGTTATGTTCCATCAAACTTAGAAGGATAGAGATGATGCTTTGTATGTTAGGGATGAAGTGCTAAAAATAAATGAATCTCTAAAAACTGAGTTAGAAAAGGAAAGAGAGATAATCAGGACTTGGACTAACTCTGGCAGAACAACTCAAAATTTGCTAAGTAGTGAAAATTGGAAAGAGGGCTTAGATTATGGAGAGGATAAGAATGACAAAGGAACTGAAGAAATTAAGCCTGTTGTTAAGCAAAAGCCAAAGTTAAAACCTGTTAAGTTTGTAACTGTAAAGTCTGATAATGAGAAATCAGAAGTTAAAGAGGAATTAACTTCTGACAAACTAAAACAGGAAAAGACAGCTGAAGTAAACATAGGCTTAATGACAAAGAAGCAGCTTAAGCATAAGCTGAAAGATGTTAAGAATGCAAACAAGGTAAAATCACCTAGGAAAAATAGGAATGGAAAGGAAAGTGTGAATAAAAGCAATGATTATAAACCTGTTCCTGATGCTCCTAGGAAAACTTGTCATAACTGTGGAAGTTCTAACCATTTGGCTTCTTTTTGCAGGAAGAATAAGAACATTAACTCCTTACCTTCAAAATCAGGAGTTAAGAGTCAGTCTGTTAGATATAAACCACAAAATCCTTGTTTTCATTGTGGTAGTTTATGGCATTCCATTTATACTTGTAAGGAATATCATAGTTTGTACTATGATTATTATCAATTAAAACCTTCTTTGAAGAAAGTTTCCATTATTCCTTCTAGTGTAAATTCTGATTCAAAGTCTGATAGTGTAAGTTCTGATAAGAAAAATGTTAACATAAATTCTGATGCTAAATCCGCTGCAAATGTTAACAAACTTAATAAGGCCAAAGGATCCAATCAAGTCTGGGTCCTTAAAACTAATAATTAGTGGTCTTTGTGATTGCAGGGCAACAGGAAAAATATTCTAGTTCTGGACAGTGGATGCTCAGGACATATGACTGGAAATAAAGCCCTGCTATCAGACTTTGTGGAGAAAGCTGGCCCAAGTGTTTTTTATGGAGATGGCAACATTGGAAAAACATTGGGATATGGCAATATCAATCTTGGGAATATCATCATTAAAGAAGTAACTCTGGTCTCAGGACTTAAACACAATCTGCTGAGTATAAGTCAAATCTGTGACAGAGGTTATCATATTGATTTCTTTGAAGAACACTGTGAAATTGTGAGTAAATCTCAAGGCAAAGTTGTTCTGAAAGGATACAGGCGTGGTAACATTTATGAAGCTAAGCTTTCAACAAGTACTGATGGTTCTGCAATCTGTCTGATAAGTAGAGCATCAATTGAAGAAAGCTAGAATTGGCACAAGAAACTCTCTCATTTAAATTTTAACAATATAAATGAAATGGTCAAAAAGGATCTTGTGAGAGGACTGCCAAAGTCAGTATTTGCTCCTGATGGTCTTTATGATTCTTGTCAGAAGGCCAAACAAAGAAAATCTACATTCAAGAGCAAAACTAAATCATCAATTCTTGAGCCTTATCATCTACTACATGTTGATCTATTTGGTCCAGTAAATGTCATGTCTATTGCAAAGAAGAAATATGCATTGGTCATAGTGGATGAGTTCACTAGATACACATGGGTGTATTTCTTGCACACAAAAAGTGAAACTGCATCTATCTTGATTGATCATGTAAAACATCTGGATAAATTGGTCAAAGATTCTGTGAAAATCTTAAGGAGTGATAATGGCACTGAGTTCAAGAATTTGATAATGGAAGAGTTCTGAAAAAAACCATGGAATTAAGCAGGAATTTTCTACTCCTGGAACTCCACAGCAAAATAGAGTTGTTGAAAGGAAGAATAGAACTCTCATTGAAGCTGCACGTACAATGCTTGAAGAAGCAAAGCTTCTGACCTATTTCTGAGCTGAAGCTGTGCAGACTGCTTGTTTTACTCAAAATGCAATACTCATTAACAAGCATGGAAAAACACCATATGAGATGGTGAAGAAAAAGAAGCCAAATCTGAAGTACTTTCATGTATTTGGATGCAAGTGTTTTGTTCTCAAGACTCATCCTGAACAGCTATCAAAGTTTGATCTAAAAGCTGATGAAGGAATCTTTGTTGGATATCCACTTTCCACAAACACCTTCAGAGTCTATAATTTGAGAACAAAAGTGGTCATAGAATCTATCAATGTCTCTTTTGATGACAAGAAGATTACTGGTCTTGAAGATTTTATTGACCATGATCAGCTGAGATTTGAAAATGAAGACTCAAATTCTGATACTGAAAATCCTGCCAGTCTAAGTCCTGATACTGTAAACTCTGATGGATTAAACTCTGATGTTATTGAAACTGTGATGACTACGCCAAAGGAAAATGCACCTATTCAGGGGGAGCATACTCAAGATCTTACCACATCTCAAGAAACATCAGAACATACATCTGGCTCTTCAAGTTCTGATTCATCAAGTTCTGATAAGCCAAGTTCTGATAGTGCTGAAAATCTAAATTCTGAATAATTCAACTCAGAGAGCATAGTTTCAGGGGGAGCATCAGAAAATGAAAATGAAGACAGTATGGATCATGGGGGAGCATCCAGTTCTAAAGAAAACCTTCCATCTGCAAGGAAGTGGACAAAATCACATACACCTAATTTGATAATTGGAAATCCTGATGCAGGTGTCAGAACTAGAACAGGTACTTCAAATGAATGTCTTTACAATTCTTTTCTCTCTCAGACTGAGCCAAAGAAAGCGGAAGAAGCTCTTCAAGATGCTGATTGGGTGCAAGCAATGCAGGAAGAGTTAAATGAATTTGAAAGAAACAAAGTCTAGACCCTAGTGCCAAGACCAAAGAATAGATCTGTTGTTGGTATAAAGTGGGTATTCAGAAACAAAACTGACAGTGATGGCATAATTACAAGGAATAAGGCAAGACTGGTTGCAAAAGGATATTCTCAGCAGGAGGGAATTGATTATGATGAAATATTTGCACCAGTTGCAAGGTTAGAAGCCATAAGGATATTTTTGGCTTATGCTGCTCATAAAAAGTTTACTGTCTTTCAAATGGATGTGAAAAGTGCTTTTCTCAATGGAGAATTGGAGGAGGAAGTATATGTTGAACAACCTCCAGGCTTTGTAGACTCTAAACATCCAGATTATGTCTACAAGCTTGATAAAGCACTTTATGGACTTAAGCAAGCTCCTAGAGCATGGTATAAGACTTTAGCTCAGTTTCTTCTGGAAAGTGGATTCAATAGAGGAACAATAGACAAAACACTGTTCTACCTCAACCATGGAAAAGACTTACTTCTGGTCCAGATTTATATTGATGATATCATCTTTGGGTCTACAAATGACAGACTTTGCAAGAAGTTTTCCAAACTGATGCAGTCAAGGTATCAGATGAGTATGATGGGGGAACTTAGCTATTTTCTGGGCCTTCAAGTCAAGCAGAATGAAGAAGGCACTTTTATTTGTCAAACTAAGTACACCAGAAACTTGCTGAAGAAATTTGGAATGCAAGATTGTTCAAGTGCATCCACTCCCATGGCCACTGCAACAAACTGGATAAGGATACTGGTAAATCAGTAGATATTACTGATTACAGAGGTATGATTGGCTCTCTACTCTATCTAACTGCTAGTAGACCTGATATCATGTATGCTACCTGTCTTTGTGCAAGATTTCAAGCAGATCCAAGAGAACCTCACTTAACAGCTGTGAAAAGAATTTTTAGTATCTTAAAGGAACAGCTGATCTGGGATTGTGGTATCCTAGAGAATCAGATTTTAAACTAATAGGTTACTCAGATGCAGATTTTGCAGGTTGCAAAATTGACAGGAAAAGCACAAGTGGAAGCTGCCAATTTCTTGGAGGCAGATTGGTTTCTTGGTTCAGCAAGAAACAAAAGTCAATTTCCACATCAACTGCAGAAGCAGAGTATATTGCTGCAGGAAGCTATTGTGTACAGATTCTTTGGATGAAGAATCAGCTACTGGATTATGGATTAACATATTTCAAAATCCCTATTTACTGTGATAATCAAAGTGCTATTGCTATGACAGGTAATCCAGTTCAACACTCTATGACAAAGCACATCAGCATCAGGTACCACTTCATAAGGGAACATATGGATGAAGGTACAGTGGAATTGCACTTTGTTCCAACAGATCAACAACTAGCAGATATCTTCACAAAACCATTGTGTGAAGCCACTTTTACAAGATTGGTAAATGAACTTGGAATGATTTCAGGTTCTTTCTCTAAATCTGCTTAGTCTTGTTCTGTGTTATCAGATTTTATGATCAGTATTTACAGAATTTAATCTCTTTGTGTATTCTGTGATTAATTGATAAATGTGTTTAAGTACTGACTGTTATCTGATATATGTTTCTAAACTCTGATAAGTGATATGTCTGTTTAAGTAACCATTCAATCCTATGAGGATAACTGTGCTAGATGCTGACCTAGCAGTCTTCAATAAACAAATGATCCCATGTAAGAAGTAATTATTTCTATGGAAATCTATTGACACAAGCAAATTCTGATAATAGAGCTAAGTTGAGTTTACTTTGTTTATCTTATTACTAAGTCACAAATTAGAATAATGCTACTCATCTGTTAAGTTCTGATACTAGTAATTCTGCTGAATGCACTAAGTGCTGATAAACCTCTCCTATCAAAAAGAAAAAGCAAAAGGATCAAAGAATAATATCAGGTACTCCTTTGAGATCTAGAGTAAAAATGTGGAAGGGACGACCCAAGTGCATTGCTGGTATTAAGTAAATATGCATTAGAAAAGTAAAATATTTTCTTGGTGACTTTTTACACTCTATGATTACTGGAGAAATACTCTGATAATAGCATAATTTCTGATAAGCAGTCGTGACTCACTTACACTGAGAAGCCACTGTAAAATGGAATTCAAAAAGATACAAAAAATTAGCATAAAATAGTTGAGGTGGACTCTAGCATGAACTCATTCAACAGTAGGTTACAGAATAATGACAGCTCTTTAGCAAAGTTTTAATTATGTCTTATTTCTAAGATGTACTGAAGTGAATCAGACTTTATTCTTTTTCTGAAATTTAGCTTAATGCACACACTAATCACTCCATAAGAATGATGAAAGTTACTGTGGTGGTCTGTGTTATTTTAGATAAACAGTCATTGTGTCACTTTGCACAAATTCTGAGGACAAGTTCTGGTTGCATGTTCTGATGATTAAGTTCTGAAATATATAACTTAGAACTTGTATGAGGACTTACTAAGATAGGCATTCCTTTTTCGAGTTAAGAAATTATGTTCTGATGACTGTTAAGTTCTGATATAAGTCTAAGTTCTGATATTCCAGTCTAATTCTTTACTTGACTTATCTGTGGATAAAATTTAATAACAGTCTCGGTTCAAACTAGATTTATGTTGAAGTGGAAGATTAATAGTCACTATGGATAGGGTTAATGGTATTCGTACTTGAACAATCAACTTTTACTTGCTTTTTGTGCGCATTAAACCATGTTTTCTCTTTCCAATGAATGTTTTTCTTTTCCCAAGTCTGGGGAGACGAGGTAGAATAAATTCTATCTGTCAACATTAAATTCCTTTGCGTCTCCTGACATTCTCTTACCTATATAAGCAACCACTTCACATCAGTCTTTCCATCAAATCTTTTCTCTCAACATCAAATTACCTTCATACTTTTTCCTTCAAAAACACCATGGTCAGATACAACATGTTTTTGAACTACCAAAACTTCAATATGGAGCTAAGCTGTGCCGATTGGCAGCAGGAATGGCACGTTACTGCCATTCCTAATGAGATATGGGACTCTGTCCCACAGGAGGTACTCACCCACCTCCTGTTCTTCTATATGGACTACCATCGCCATCTGGAGCGATTGGAGGAGGAAAGGCTGGAAGCTCTCCGCCAGCAAGAGCGAATCATTCGACTCGCCATTCTGTTTGTCGAGAGTAAGAAGAAGAAATGATTTATTTTCTTCTTCCTGTTTTTCTTCATCGTCAGCCTTGCCCTGCTTCTTGAGCTAGGACTAAGGCTGTTGATGTTAGGTTTAGCAGCTTAGGGAAATCTTGTACTAGTACTGATGTAATTTCAATTTCATGAATGTATTCACTTGATATATTAATGAAATTTGTTTTTGTTTCAAGATTTTATCTCTAAGTTATTTTGAAATACATTGATAAATCCTGATAACGATTCATATTCTGATGACCATATAAATTCTGTTTTAACTTAAGTTCTAATTTTACTTTATCAGCACTTACTCATCTGATTTATCTTGGTTATTTTCACTTGATTTATTTTCAGAATATTAATGTTGCAGTGAAAAATAATTAAATAAGTGGGAACGGTTTCAATTTTGAATTAAAACTGTTTCACCTTAATTAATGGAATATCTGGGTAAGTGGAACGGTTTTTCCTTGAAAAAATGCAAGTGGGCAAGTAATGATTACTGTTTTCTCGCGCCCAGTAACTATCCGTTATTACTGCATTTCTGACAGGTGTCCAACGGTAACATTTTTTTAAAAAAAAGAGTATAAGTAAGACAGAGAGAAGATTTTTTTAATCTTTTATTTCCTTTCATACTTTTTCTCTACTTGCTTTTACTCTCTTTCTTCTTCTCACGTTGGTTGTTCATACAGACATTTTATCAAACACCTACCAGGCACTCTTCAATCTCAACTTTTCACATGGCACCTAAGGACATAATCTTCAATGGAGCAAAGTTTGTTCCTAATAACTTCTCTGCTATACTTCACACATCAGAGGCACCCTCTGAACTTCATTTCATTCAGGATTTTCTCACTAGTTCTGATATTGGGTACGCTCTAACTGAGCCTGAATCAGTCTCTGGAGTTCAAGTACTGGAGTTCTGGAGGAGTGGAGTATATGATGATGGTGGTGCTCAAGGGTCCCCGAGTATTATCTTTTCATCAGGGGACAATGAGTATGTTGTGACTTTGTCTACGGTTCGACAAGCACTGCAGCTACCTGAGAACTGTGTTTATTCTACTGTTGACGAACCGGTTCTTCAGAACATGATGGCCAGTCTAGGCTATGAGGGAACATTGGCAAAGCTTAGCAAGTTGAAGAGATCTTTCATAAGGAGGGAATGGAGTTTCTTCTTTGACTGCATTACCAAGGCTTTTTCTAACAAATGCTCAAATTTCGATGCAATTCCTATATTCAGCCAACAAATCGGGTATGCTCTTATAAATCAAACTGATTTTGATTATGCAAGTGTTGTCTTAGGTTTTATTGGGGATAAGGTGACAGAAGATCGAAATACTGTATATTTTGCCAGATTTTGTCAGCTTATTCATAGGTTCTGTTGTAATCAGCCCCAAAGTTTTGGTGATTTAATTCCATCCTTTAAACTAGCTAAAAGAGCTTTCAGTGATTTATTATCTACTGATAATAAGAAGGCTGTGTTAAGACCCCTCTTAATACCTTTATCTGTCAAACAAGCATTAATCACCTATGACCCTGTTAAGTACACTGCACTTTATCCTGATGTTCAACCATCAGAACCTCAACCCTCAGTATCTACTGTGAAGTCTTCATCTTCCAAACCTAAAAGGACAAAGACTGTTCCTCAAACACCTCAAAAGAGAAGAAGAATTGCCTTGAGAGATGAATCTGATACTGAGGACCAGGTTCCTTCTTCAGAACCTGTTGTAAAAGAAGCTGAGAAATTGACTTCTCAGAAGGATTCTAAAATTGGGGGATCTAGGCTTCTCAAGAGGCTTAGAAGAATGACAGTTCCTGAAACTCCCAAGAAATCTAAATCTACAAAGAGCTACAAGAAACAGAGGGCAAATAGGCCAGTTTCAGATGATGAAGAGGAAGCAGCTAAGGAAGGGGATCAGGAATCTCTGATCTCACAAGAAAAGGAATTTGCTACAGTCACTTCTTCTCCATCAACTCCATCTAAGGAAGTTGTTTCTGAAAAGGTCAACACACCATCTGTATCTCCTGTTGATCCAGGCATAAGTGATGATCTTGATGTTCAGAACTTGGTTGTGCCTGAAGTAATTTTCCTAGAAGCTCCAACAGCAAATAATCTATCAACAACACCTGTTACTAATGCTGTTCAAACTCCAGAGTTATCTACAACACCTTCTCCGCATCTAAATATTGATGATCAGAATATAGGTGAGCATCAGGATATGGCTGTTGATCAGAACTTAGAACCAGATCAGCAATTAGAGGATGCTGACGCCTCCATTGCTACTCACACTATCGTTTTATCAGAGGATACTGATTCTGTAAGTTCTGATGCTGCAAATGCTGGAGATACTGGTGATGCTGCTCCAACTACAGATGCTGATGAAGCAGGTCCTTCAGGACATGCTCCTCAACAAACTATTCTTAAATCTAAACTTGTTAAGAAGTTTGTTACCAGAGAAGCACCAGTGCCTTGGAGTGAAACTCCTGCAGGACAAGAGTGGACTAAGGAGTGGAACTCAGTTTCCTGTGTTCCAAATGAGATTCATCTTGCTGAGCACTTGACTAAAGCTGATGAAATGTTAAATTCTGATGATTTCAAAACCCAGCTTCGAGTCACTGCATTGAGTACTAGACATCTACAAGGTCTTCATTCAACTACTCATGCAGAGCTACACAAGATTCAGGAAGAATTTATTAAGCAAGGAGAAGTTTGGAAACTTGACAAGAAAAGGTTCTTCCAACCTACCTTTGACAGGATTGCTGATATTGAGAAGACTCAAGAAAAACAACAAGCTCAGATTAATGATATTTTGACAAATCAAGCTTCTCAGCAATCTCAACTTACTGAAATCCAATCCTCGGTGGAATTGCTTGTCTCTCTCCTATT
Organism: Apium graveolens; assembly: GCF_009905375.1. NCBI lineage: Eukaryota > Viridiplantae > Streptophyta > Magnoliopsida > Apiales > Apiaceae > Apium > Apium graveolens. The sequence continues at coordinate 159,722,377 of NC_133649.1, read as the reverse complement.
ACCTGCTGATGTCAAAAAGGGGGAGAAAGTAATTAAGTCCAAATGCAAGACTGACAAGACACTGAAAAGGAAGGATGATGGAAAAGATGATCAAGGAAGCTCTGGAATGGGTAGAGGTCATAGTCAAGGTAGAGGATTCACATCAAGAAAAGCTGAAATCACAAGTCACAGGACAAGTTCTGATACTGGGAAAAGAATAAGTTCTGCTACTGGTAAAAGGATAAGTTCTGATGAACTTTTAGATCTTGATGAGCAAATGTCAAGACAGTTATTTCTTCAGGAAAATCCAGGAATGGACTTGGAGAGTTTAATGGAAGAAGAAGCCAGGCTTAAATCAGAGAAAGTCACATCTAAATCTGAAGCTTTTGGTGAAAAGCCACTTCCAAAACTCAAAGGCATTGTGATCAAAGAAAGGACAAATACTGAAGCAACATTGGCTAAATCACAACCGCAGATAGATCCAAGATCTAAGGGTAAAGAAAAGGTTGGTGAACCTATCAAGGTTTATGTGCCTCCTGAGGATGAAGAAATTACTGATGAAAAGGATGATCTTGCTCTGACTTCAAGAAAAGTTCTTAAAACAACCTCTGACATGGCTCAAGTTGTTCAGAGTCAAGAAACTGTAAGTTCTGATATTCAGAAGAAGCAAGTAACCTCTGACATAGCTCAAGTTAACTTGATATCAGAAGATAGACCAAAGATACTCCTACCAGGATTCACTAAAGCAAAACAGACTCAACCTTTGAAGTCTACTGCAAGTGGTTTTGAAGCTAGAGTAGTTACTGGAAAGGAAGCAAGAGATAAAACTGGATTGGGAAGTGCTGATGAAAGAAGAATACAGAACACTACCAATGATCCAACTTCCTTGAGTGAACCAGGTATTGGAGCAACTCCTGAGAGATTGAATCAACTAGAATCTGTACAAATGGTTTACCATACCTACTTGAAAGAATACATCTTGTTGTATTTCATGACAGATGGTAGGGTTTATCATATAAGACAAAATGCCATTCCATTGAAGTATTTTGAAGAACTGGAGCATGTACTATTCTTACTTTAAGTGGATGACAGAATAACAGGAACTGCTGCAAACTATTTGAAGGATCAGATTCAGAGACAGAATAGGCTTTATTCTGTTAAGTCTGACAGCATATATGTTCCAAAGTACAGAGATCACAAGGATGATATAGATGAAATGAAGCCCAATTCTGCTCAAATTATAACTAGCTTTCTAGGGTATAGGGCTGTGGAATTCAATCTTGAGTCTGATAAAGCTTATTTGATCAGACTGGATCAGGATATAAGAAAAACAAAGATTAATGATCTCAGGGCTGCAATCTTTCAAATTGGTGAAGATACTGCAGAGCTTAAAGATGGCAAAGGGAGAATGATTGATGAACTTAGATATGCTGAGAGATGTTCGTTGAAGAACTATCTCAAAACAACTCCTGACATCAGAGAGATCAGAAAATGAAGCCAAGTTAAAGATCTACAACTGCTTAAATTTTGATATTTGTACAAACTGAAGTTGTTATCAGAAGTTAAATATTGGTAAAGCTTTAAGGACTGTAAGTTGTAGTTATCTAGTCTAATTCTCATGCATTTGTACTTAATGTTTTTGACATCATCAAATATCTGTTAAACTTGTATATTATGCTAATTTACAAGTTGGGGGAGATTGTTAGATATATTTGATAATGTCATGGCTAATATGTTTTATGTTTAGTTTTCAGATCTTACTTAACAGGATAAATCAGTACTTAACTGGGAATCAATACTTATACTGGAAGTCAGGACTTAAGGATATCAGTACTTATATTATCAGGAGATAATCATCAGAAGTTGGATATCAGAACTTAAGTGTTGAAGGACGATTAGATAAGGGAAGTAGCTGATTAAAGGAAAGAAGATCGAGATAAACATAAGAAGAGATATGCATGAAGAAGGAGTTCCATGAAGAATGGAATACTTGGAAGAAAAGATATCTGATTGATATATTTTAGGAAGCAGAATTATATTCCATATCAATTAGTGAATATCTTGTAACTGTGTAGTATATAAACACAGATATAGGGTTTACACTATAAGTGTTATCATTATTCGAGAAGATTATTCATTATAACCCTAGCAGCTCTCGTGATATTTGTTCATCACTGAGAGGTAACAGTTCCATACTGTAACAGAGTTTATTGTTTCAATAAAGTTTGTTTTCTGTTACTTACGATATTAAAGTTCGATTTGATTGTATTATACACTGTATTCACCCCCTCTATAGTGAGTGTGACCTAACATATAAATACCCATACATCTCGACAAAACCCCTATTTACGCTTTCGAGATCTCAATTGACTTAGTTCCTGCGACTTTTCACAATTCTCAAACTTTTCAAGCTTTTTCTCTCTCAAAAGCACTTACCCGCCAAAATTCAAAACTCTTTCTATGTAATCCAATACAAACAGTTTCCAAGCAACTATCCCCAAAGAGGGAACCAATTTTTTAGCTTTTGTTGATCCATCACAGGCACCTGATAATTTCAAGTGCTTTGTGAAATTTGTGGTTCATTTTTACCTTGCATGGGCACTAACAACCAACCCTGTGTTGTACTTGAATGTTCTAAATGAGTTCTGGAACAGTGCTATAATTTCCTCTCATGAAGATGACAATCAAGTGATGGCACTTGTGGTAAACTGCAGTATCAAAGGGGTAGCTGTAGAATTCAATGCTCTTGATCTAAATAAGGCACTAGGCGTCCCTACAGAGAAGATAGGTGCAACTCCTAGCTTTGAAGAGATCTCATAATTTATGGACTTCATTCACTATATAAAAAAGATTGATTTGGCCAGGCTCAACAAGAAGCACTTGAGGAATGAATGGTCATTTGTATTTGACAAAGTTATTAGAGCCTTCACATAAATGAAGACAGACTTTGATAATATCTCAAATATGGTGTAGAAGATTCTATACTCCATGACACATGACAAGCACATTGATGTGGGAAGCCTCATAATGGGAGAGCTCAACACAAGGCTCACACTGCCTTTGGTAAGTAGAGGTAAAGAAATTATAAAGTGCATGCCATACATTTAACTGAAGGGGTAGATTTCAGTCAAATAGGCATGTGTAAACAGGTGTCCAAAATTCTATTTGGATCACTTAACAAAAACAATCAGGTAAAGGTAAGTCTGAATGTCACTAACTTTATGTTGGAGAAATTCAAGACTTACCCTTACCCCATGCCTGACATGAGAAGCACTTCAAGTTCTAGTTTATCTATGGCTCCTAGTTCTTTAGTAGTGCAAATGCAAGAACACCCACAAAAGGATGGAGTGAGTAAAAACAAGAGAAAGCAAGTACAACTAACTGTGATTAATGAGAGTGAGGGAACACAAAGTGAGGAAGTGTCTAACCTGGTCAAGAAACCAAAAAAGAAGAAGAAAATAGAGTTGACCACTCAAATGACCACCTCTGCATCTTCTCAAAAAGATGCATTTGTACAAATGAGGAGTAAACAGACTCTAGTGACATATTCTCAACAATATGTCACTATTAAATCAAGCACCATTCCAAGTGCCACTTATAAAAAGTTTGCACACCCTCTTGAGCACTCTCAAGAGGGTCAAAGAAGCAATTTGGATGGCACACACATGAGTGAAAGCACATCTCTTGAAACTCCCTCTTCCATTCAGGAGGAGTTTCCAACACTTAACACTGATCTTCAACATCTTATTTCTCAAATTTCTTATTCTTACAATGAAGATCTTGAAAGCACTTCTCAAGCTCTGCCAAAATCAAGTGACACGGTTCCTAAAGCTGTGATCACCACTCAGATATAATCTTTAGATGGTGAAAGGCTACATGCTAAGATAGACCTTGATGACACCATCACAAAAACACGGGGGTTCATCAGTTTTTACCGAAGACCCTGTAACTCAAGTTTCCAATGCACCTTCATGTGCATAACAGTCTTCACAGACTTCTAGATTTGAGGGTAATAATCTTGAGGGTTAGCTACTTAAATCCTCTCTAATTCCATTGGAGGTTTCTCATATAGAAATAACTCCCCTCAAAATCCTAGCTGAAATTGCCTTAATAATTGAAGTTAAGAGTTCAATTGCCAATGATCCAGCTATTGGGGAGGCAAGTACAAAAACACATTCAAGTATCAGTTCTTTGAAAGAAGAACAAAGGTTTAAGGCCATGGAATGACGGTAACCTGTTCAACTCCCCTCCAATTATAAAGGAGGTTCACATACCAAGTGAACAACACACTATCACAATCATAGTTTTACCTATGAGTTCAATCATGACTCCAGTCACAAGTACCACCCTACAAACCATTCCATCCACCTCCACCTCAACCCAAATAGACACAAACCAACCCTCCACATCTGCACAACTCTCTCACATCATCTCTCAATGGCTTCAAGATACACAAGCTCAACCCCAAACTGTAAATGAGATGCTTATAGATCAAATCGAAGGGTTTGTCAATATTGCTTAATGACTACTCACTTCTGACATGTCAAACTAGGACTATCAACCAATCCTTTTCACCTATAGGGAGGAGGTTGAAAAATAACAATAGAAAATTATAGATGAAGCTGACAAAGATAGGAATATGGATGCTTGGCTATCCAAATCTGTCACAATTAACATAGAGGAAGCTCTTTCTAGATTCAGGGAAGACTATCTCACCATTCTTGGCATTAATGCAAGAGAGCTTACATCTCAAGAGGTGGATGATGCTGTCACCGAGATTCACAAAGCTCAACTCATGGCATTAAACTTCATTGGTAAGGCCTTAGAGAAAACACATGACACACATCAAGACCAAGTCAAGCACATGTTGACTGCTAAAATAGATGAGCTTATGCCCAATCAAAGGGAGATCAAGAATAATTTCAGCAAATTTACTGATAAGATTACCAATCTAGATCTCAAATCTATGGAAGCTAGTGTAAAGTAACTCAGAGAGTATTTTGTGGCTCTTCATACAGTTATCCAGGGTCAAATCTCTCAAAACAATGACACAAAGGTCAAACTGGATCAACTACATAAGGCCAAATATGAGCCCTCGGCTTTAGTGATGGAGGAATTCAAGAGAGTGGTGTAGGATATATTTGGTTCATCCATCTCTACCACATCCACACCTGGTCCTTCCATACCTGCATCAAGTCAAGTTCAAGCACTTCAAAGTCAAATAACTGAACTTAAAGCTTCAAATGAATCTCTCGCATCGCAAGTCTCTCAACTCACATCCTTGGTTCAAAGTCAACAATAAGATATCAAGTCCCTGATAGACTCCCAGAAGTATTTTCAAATACAGATAAATGTGTCTCTAGGAGCTATTATTAGTGCTTTGAAGGTCCCTCTACAGGAAACTCCACACATGGTAAGGGCCCAGATCCCTCAACAAGTCATCTTGCCTGTTACAAAGCCTAAGGGGGAGACGATGAAGCCCAAGCTAAAATAAAGCCAAAGTGAAGATGAAATTGGGATTGAAAGACTCAAGATGGTAGCTGAAGGCCCTTGTTTTGACAAGGAGTTTGCTGAATTTCTTGAAGGCCTGAAAGTCTCCCTCAACTTAAATCACTTCACCAACAAGAAGGTTGTGAATAATAATGTCAATACCCTAAGACTGGTGCTGGTGACAAGACACAACTTCAAAGAGAAGAAAGTTGTTGTGAATGCAAATGACTGTGCTGTTGATAGGTGCATGCAGGTCTCTCCTCATTTCTACAATCAAGAAGAGCCTCATAAATGGATATCTTCATCAGCAAAGTAAAGGCGATGAGTCCAGAGGACACTTTTTTGCTTTATGAACTAAAGAATGGTCAAATAGGAGCTTTCCCAAAATCCTACCTACAACCAAGCAAAGGAGTGGCCTATATTTTCCCCAACACCAGAAGATGCAAACACTTCCAACTACCAAAGCACCGTGTCATGGGCAATAAAAAATTGATGATGACCATAGAGATTGAGTTGAAGACTAAAAAGAACAAAACTAATGAGGATGTGGAGATGATTATTTTTTTTGGCAAATACTTGAAGAATGCAGACACCATGCTAGCAAGAACTCAAATCAATGAAAGAGATGATGACTTGGATGATAATGATCAACAAAATAAAGACGAGCACAAATATTTTGGCTCAAATCCAAGTCAGTCAAGCAGAGGTAGTGAGAGTCATAAGGAGGCTAAAGATGGTAAGGATGATTAGAAGAAGGGAAAGGACGAATGTAAAAAGAAGAGGAAGGGTAGAGAGGATGGAAAAGACTATAAGAAAATACTAGTAACCCAAAAATCCAAAACTTTTCCAATCTCAACCCAAACACCTAGCCAAACACAAACTCATAACATCCAAACCTCAAATCCTAAGCACCTATAAAAACCAACTACCAACTCTCTACTCAAAATTCCTATCACAGCACACAAAACCTCCTTAAAGAAACTCTTCAAACCTCCTTCATTCAAACCTCCAACTAAAACTCATTTCAAGTCCAATGGGAGAAAACCAAAGAAAATTAAAGTTGAACCTGATGCACTTTGGAACTGATTTAATCAGAGTCATTTTTTACCTATTTCAGAAAACATAACAGATGATGACTGCCACAAATAGATAGCTGAATAAATAGTCAAAGTCTGTGTTGAATATTTGGGAGAAGTAAGAATTTACTTTAAGGATGGCACGTTCAACTTGCTAAATAAAGAAGTTATTGAGAACTACTCCACTGTAGAGCTTGAAAGGGTAATTAGTTTGATGAATGCATACGATGTTTTTACTAGGATGAGGTTGAGAGAGAGGAATGAAAGCCATGCTAGAGAAAAGGCTGAGAGGGAAGCAAATGTGATGAAATATACCATGGAAATTTGAGATGTTTGCGCAGAGGTCTGATGAGTTAAGAGCTAAGGGATTGAGCAGAGTTTCTCCAAATGGTGTATTTATGTATATCAAGGCTCATAAATTATCAAGGTACATAATACAACATATTGACAATTACTCCCTAAGTGAATGGCTCAAACTGGCAGAAACTCTAAGAGAAACTGAAATCATCGAAGAATATGAGTGTCTTGTCAGACTCAAAGAGTTGATTAGAGAATAACCAGGTTATGAGAAATTCAGATAATAATGTAAAATCAACTTTGTATATAACTGCAAGATTGTATAAAATTTGTACTTTGTAAATTTGTCAGTTTTATTTTTTAATCTTGTTATCAGGCATGAATTTGTGACAAGTAATCTTCTCACAAATTGGGGAAGATTGGTGTGCAAGACATGCCTATACATAACAAGACCAAGTCACCTTGACAACCCTAAGCTTAAGTTGTATGATAATCTCATTGTATTCTATAATTGTATTTCTTGAGTCTGTAAAAATGCTAAGTAGATTAGACTGGAAGATTTTTCTATAAATAACCATCAAGCTAATGAATAAACTCTGGAAGAAGACCAATCCTGATCATGCCTTAGAGAGAAGTGTAGAAGTTTGGAGTTGAATAATGTTATTCTAGGAAAAATGTTCTATGTTAGATATCGACAAGTCACAGATCAAGAAATATAGAGAAGTATGTCAATAAGTCTAAAATGGCTTGTAGAGAAATCCCAAGTGATATTGACAAGTAAATCTACATGTAGAGAAATGGAGATATCGACAAGTCAAAAACCTATGTAGAGAACTGAAGATATCGACAAGTCAAAAGCTCATGTAGAGAACTCGAGATGTCGACAAGTCAAAAGCTTAGGTAGAGAACTCGAGATGTCGACAAGTCAAAAGTTTATGTATAGAACTGGAGATATCGACAAGTCGAAAAAATTATAGAAAACTGAAGACCTCGACAAGTCAAAAATCTATGTAGAGAACTGGAGATATCGATAATTCAGTTTACTTATCGATATGTGACATCTCTATACAATAAAAAAGATCTCTACAAACAACTTCAGAATGCAGCCAACTTGAAGTTTCAAGATTATTATTCAACAAACAATCCTTTCACTGAATTGGAAAGCCTACAAATGTAGATTGAAGAATACAAGATCAAGGGCCAAGATGAACTAGACAAAGGAAGGTCACAGACCTAGTAGATTCTGCACAGATATCCCGCACTTGAAATGGAAATAGACAAAGGAGTTTTAGAAAATGTGTTAGTATATTTTAGTGCAAGTTTTGTAAACCGTGCATGTTGATTTATAAAACATGTCACGAGTCCTTTGTTAAGGAGTAACAAACAGATCTAAAAAATCTTGTAATTCTCTCAAGAGAAGTAGTTGAGTTCTTATTTTCAAAAATACAGATTTGTAGCAAGACAAATTTGATTTAATACAAATCAAGTGAGTTTTTGATAAATTGCTTGTGTGTTTACATTTAGTCCATTATCACTACAGACTCATCTATCTGTTTAGTTCCACAAGCCACAAACACTCATAGTTAAATCAAGAAAACAAGAAAACACATTCATCCTCCATGTGTTGCACTTCATACCTAACATATATTATTTCAATATTAGTACTAACATGCTGATATCTCTCAAGCTATATCACTAATAAAAAATAACTTCAAACTTCTGTAAACTCAGTTGTAATTTGGTCGTTTAAATTTTATTCGTTGAATCTTTTAAATCAAAGTTATAATTAGATGTAATAGTAATAGTTATTATATTACATTAGTCCAAAGTTTGAATTTTATCAAAGCCAAGTAATTCTAAACTAAAATATTCTAAGTAAACATTATCTATTTAATTGGACAAGACATATATTTTTTGGAACCTATTTACCCGGTCAGTTTATGAAATTATCTATTGCAAAAGCTAATTATTATAAATAGCTCCTATAATATAATGAAAGATATATTCGGCTATACTTACTCAGAAATACTTACTCTGAACCAAATATAATTAATAAAATAATAAAATAATAAATATTTAAAAGAGCCGTGTATTTCCCATTTTGGGTTAAGAAGCCCAAGTCTTAGTTTATCACATACAAACGAGAGGCCAGACAATTGAAAAAGAAAGCCCTAAATATATTCATGAACGCAGTGAATTGGGTTAAGTAGCCCACCAAAACAAAAACAAGGCCCGTACATAATCATCATCCTTCGATGGGTTTAACAAATTAAACAAAACCCTGGACCCCCTTCCCAGACCTAACCGTCTCCGTCTCCTCCTCTAAGCTATACACACAAATCTATCTCTCTCTATCTATACCTCCAATTCATCAATGTCTAACGAAGCTCCACTCTTCGTAAGCTCCGTTACGGAGCTCAAACGAAAGGAGAAACAACAAAAGAAAGCTAAATCAGGAGGATTCGAGTCCCTAGGATTGAGTTTAAATGTATTTAGAGGCGTTAAACGTAAGGGATACAAGGTTCCGACGCCAATTCAGCGCAAAACGATGCCGCTTATACTCTCCGGATCTGATGTTGTGGCTATGGCTCGTACTGGTTCTGGTAAAACGGCCGCGTTTTTGGTTCCCATGTTCGAGAAGTTACGGAATCATTTGGATGAGAGTGGCGGTATTCGGGCTTTGATTTTGTCGCCGACACGTGATTTGGCGCTTCAGACTCTTAAGTTTGCTCGGGAATTGGGGAGATATACTGGTACTCTAATTATTTTTATTGTATTGCCGAGTTTCCTGTTTTAAGTTTTCTAAAATGTATGTAGGGGAGGTAAATTTATATTAGTGTCTAAACTGTTGTGTTTAGGGTTTCAAAATTGGATTTCTGTGTAGATATGATATTAGGATGATAATTAGAGAGGCTTTGTGAAATGAGCTTACAAAATGGAACGACAGAGAATTAAACAAGTTCACAATGAAAATGGTATATCGAAAGAGAAAGTAAACAACTGAGCAAAAAGGCGGTAAATCTCTTGAACCTAAGATATGCAGATTATTCTATTAGTTGATGGCTTGGCGCTCATTATTGGTCTTATGCTCGATTTATGCTCATTTATGTTAAATGTCCCTCTTAGGTTGTGTGTTAAAACAGATACCTTGTTCAACTAGTGCATCTGACATCCATCCCTATGAACAAAGACAGCTATCTGTATTTCTACATATTTAGTAGTTCCTGCATGAAATATTAGTTTCTCTAGCATGATGCATGTATTTATTGATATGCATTTCGGAGCATAGTCATTGTATTAACTTGGTAAAGGTACCCGTATTTAATGCAGATCTTCGAATTAGTTTACTAGTAGGAGGGGATAGTATGGAAAGTCAGTTTGAAGAATTGGCACAGAACCCTGATATCATTATTGCAACCCCTGGTAGGCTCATGCACCATTTGTCGGAGGTTGAAGATATGTCGTTGCGTAGTGTGGAGTACGTGGTTTTTGATGAAGCTGACTGTATTTTTAGCATGGGATTTTCTGAGCAGCTGCATCAAATTTTGTCCCATTTAAACGACAATCGCCAAACCTTGCTCTTCAGTGCAACTTTACCAAGTGCCCTTGCAGAATTTGCTAAAGCTGGTTTACGAGATCCTCAGCTTGTGCGACTTGATTTGGAGACTAAAATTAGCCCTAACTTGAAACTTGTCTTTTTCACTTTAAGGCAGGAAGAAAAACATGCTGCATTGTTGTACTTAATTGAGCAGATGATTAGTTCTGGTGAACAGACCTTAATTTTTGTTTCCACAAAATATCATGTTGAGTTTCTCAATGTTCTTTGTGAAGAAAGGGGTATTCATCCGTCTGTTTGCTATGGTGATATGGACCAAGATGCTCGCAAGATGCATGTATCAAAATTTAGGGCAAGAAAGACTATGCTGCTGATCGTGACAGATGTTGCAGCTAGGGGAATTGACATTCCTTTGCTTGATAATGTAATTAACTGGGATTTCCCACCTAGACCTAAGCTTTTTGTCCATCGAGTAGGACGAGCTGCAAGAGCTGGTCGAATTGGTACTGCATTTTCATTTGTCACATCTGAAGACATGCCTCATGTTTTAGATCTTCATCTCTTCCTCTCAAAGCCAATCAGGGCTGCTCCAACTGAGGAGGAGGTTTCACATAATGTGAATAATCTCATGTCTAAAATTGATCAAGCAATTGCCAATGGAGAAACTGTTTATGGGCGTTTCCCTCAGACAATACTTGATCATTACGCAGATGTGGTTCGGGTGTTATTGGATTCTTCTACTGAATTACATTCGTTGGAGAGACCCTGTGCTAAAGCATTTCGTTTATATTACAAGACAAAAGCAAAGCCATCGAAGGAGTCTGTTAGAAGAGCAAAGAAGTTGCCTCGTGATGGACTTCATCCAATATTCAAAAGTTTGCTAGGTCATCGTGAGATAAATGCGCTGGCCTTTCTTGAGCAGTTGAAATTGTACAGGTATCTTATATAAGTTATTGATAGGTTTTTTTGATATTTTTTTGCTTGGTTTTACCGAGGCTTCTATTTGGTAATAGATCAATCTGTTGTATACTAGACCAAAGCAGACTATCTTGGAAGCTGAAGGTGAAGCTGCTAAATCAAAGCATGGAAAAGTAAGGTTTACATTCGTCTTCATGAATTCCGTTGGTGATTTATTCTTTTTGAATGTGCAACATGGACTTAGTATAGTTTATGGATACATATTTCATTCTAGCTGCTAATTAAATGACTGTTTTCTCATTTTATGTGTTAGTTTTAAGAGAGAAAGGGAAGTGTTGTACAACACCGACACAGATTGCTCTTATAATTGTCTATGAGCAGGAAGTCAATGCTTGTTCCTGTTGGAAATGACTTCTATACATTAGATATCTAATGCATTGTGATGTTATGTGATTGTAGGAGGATCTTAAAGCGATGAAAAGAAAAAGAGAAGTTCATGACAACATCATTAGTAAAGAACACCAGAAACGCTCCAGAGAGCGTGCAGAAAAGGTAAACTGTGATGTTATAAACATATATTTAGATATTTTGACCTTATTAGCATACAAAGAACTGTGTTGCATATATACAGATACTATGGTACTCATGTATAATCATCTTGATCATGTTTTTTAGAGAAACTAACAAAATGTCTGTACCATACGGGTAAGCACTGGAGGGAGCTACTGTGATTGGCTTGCAAATGCCGAAAATTTAGACATTTTTGTTTTATCTCTGAATCTTCCTAGGATTTAGTTTTAAAACCAGAAGTTAAGATGATCATGGTCAATAACTCGTGGCTTTCATATAGATCGTTAGTTGTGTGTAACTGAACAATCACCCCAGAGGCCATAGCTGAGTCTGATACCTCATTCATCTTGTTTTATAATTTGTACCTAGTAGAGAATGTTTATGATCAGCTAAAGTTTTTCGGGTTAGCCGATGTTAAAACACGTACACTTAAGTTGATATTTTGAGGCGTGAAATTTTCAAGCTTAAAAAACATGTCCAATGTTATATAAAGATTTCTAGATCTCTCTTACGTTAGTTGACCTACCTTTTTGTATGTGTATAGGTTGATAAAATGGCTGATGACATGGATGATGAAATAGAAAACACACTTACCGCTGGCAATGAAAAGAAAGGTTTGTCCTTAGTTACCTGTTTATTTCAAATTTTAGTCTTATGTGGTATATTCTCTTTTATATATTTCATTGGAGTTTTTACATCTAGGAGAGTAGAGTAAACTGTCAGGAACTAGGGTTTCTGGCTTTGTGTTTTTTGTGAGATTTTGAATGTTTTTGGATTTTCTGAGTTTATAAGCAAGTAAAACAATAAAACAAGGATAGATTCAGTGAAATAGAGCTAGATTAGAAGAGAAACAAGCAAGAGATTGATAGATTCAGAGATAGAAATAATCTAGAGAAAGATCAGCTTTAGAGAGAGAGAGAATAACAGAATTTCTAGAGAGAGAGAGAAGAGAGAGACTTGTGGAACAAGTTCCATTTTCATATATTCATAATGCCTAAGCTGAATTACAAGACCTCACAAGTATTTATAGGCTGACTAACAGAAATGTAACCAACATAAGAAAATGACTATCCTGCTCTTACTAACAATACTACCACTAGTACTCTATACTAAGCTATCCTGACAATCCTTCCTCCTTGGAAATTAACCATGTCCTCATGGTTGATCTTCCACTTCCCTGAACTAAGTATATCTCTGCTATGTTTCCACTGAGGACTTCTTGCAGTAGTTGTTCATATATAGAATTTCATTACTGAGTTCAGTATCTTGGAAACACTAATTCACCTCCTGGATCAAAGATATAAATGGCAATACTTCTTCTTTTTCTTGAGGCCTCTCATTAACTTGTTCCTTCCAGGTCCTCCATATCTCAATACCATATATTGGTACTTGTGGAAAAGTACAATCCAGGTTCCATCATGTTCGACAAAGTTGTGAGTAATCTCATTAACAACATCAAACCTATCACTCTCTGTTTGAAAATTCTGTCCTAGAAATCGAGCTGAATTCCCACTCTCAAAGATAGACATCTGTCTCTGCAGCAGACAAGGTTCCTCCAATGGCTGTTCTATAGCCAGAAAACTCAAACTAATATCCAGCACCTGACCTCCAGGATAAAAAATAACCATGTTACCAAGATTGCTAGATCTCAAACCAAATTTATAAAATATTCCTCTTGGAAAATATTTGACAACTTTCTTGTGAAGGAAAGCCTCACCAGTTTCTGTCTTGGTGGAAAGCAGTGAAAATACTTCTTCCAACTGGATGGGTGTCATCTCATTTTCTAAATTGTCATTGCCCTTCTCATTAATGGTTTGGTTATCCTGAACTCCTTCAATTGTCTTCCTGGAAAGCAGTGAAAATACCTCTTCCAATTGAAGAGTTTCAGTTCCCTCATGCATGCACTCAAGGTCTTCGTGCTTACCAGCCTTGAGCCTTAGATGTTCATCATGGCTTGAACTTTTATCCTCCAGAGTTTGTTGTTTACCTTTACCAGCAACTGTTCTTACACTAACATTGCTTCCTTTATCACTTTCCCTTGCCTGCTCATAGCACTTGGCATTTTTAAAAACTTGCTCTACTGTTGTTGGAGCTAGCAATTGAGGGACATTTTGCACCTGTTGAAAGTCTTTTATGTTTAAAAATTCTTTCAGCACCTCTGATCCTTCACTGCTGTAGATTTCAGATTGTAAAGGTTTAGACAAATCTGAATTATCCCCTCCTAGTGCTGTTAAGATGAACTCATGCTCAGGCCAGAACTCATGGCTCTCTCCTGGTTCTTCATCATAAACAGGTTCTTCATTATAGAAAGGTTCTTCATCCAACAATTGCTCACAATACTGTAAGGACTCAATGACTTTAGTTTCTTCAAACATGGGAAAACTCAAATTGAGGTGTTGCAATCTTCCGGGGCTCTGATTGTCACTAGACTTGCAAGCACTATCCTTCCTTCCGATCTGCCAACCAAAAGGACTTATAACTCTATCCTCAAGCTTATGAACCTTCATTTGCAGAATTTATACCATCATCTTCCTGGCTATCCCTACTATAGCTTCTAATTTCTACAATTTCTTATCGGTCCTTTCCTTGTGAGATACTATTTGTTGTTGTAACTTAAAGACGGCCTCATCAAAGGTTTTATCTCCTTTCTCTATTGTTGAATCCATCACCATTACTACTTGCACAGATTAACACCACATATATCAACCTAACTTCCCACACACAATATTACAAACAGCTGGAGTGCACAATTACTTGTGCCCAGCAGATCATCAAAATTCACCTTTGAACACAACTGATCATAAACTCTGCTTGCACAACACACCACACACTCCTTAACAATTTATAGTCTCAATTACTTCACAACAATATAACCAACACCTGGAGTGCACAACTTCTAATGCACAACAATATTACAACTTCAATCTCAGTGACACACCTTTACTTCCAGATACTAAATCAAATCAGAGTTTCTTTACTAAGGTAATTAATCAAACACTTTGAGATCAATGCTAGTTTTTACACAGAACACACTCCTTCTAGTTTCCAAATTCTCAGTCCTTCACTTCACAACACAGTACTACTACACAACCTCTTCACCAGTTATCACTCCCAACAATCAGCAATAATTCTAATCAGGATCAACTCCAAAACACAGCAGTTTCTCCAACTTAATTCACTCAAACAATTACTCAAACACCTAGCAAGCAATCACCACAACTTTAGTTACTTCACAACACAGATCCTTTAACTAACAACTACAAACTCCAGTAATCACTAAAACTCACACTGACAATTCCTCGAACACCTTCAAGGCACTGTATATTACTACTCAGAATCACTCCAACTCTTTACAACAGCAACTCAAAACCAAACACAACCACAGAGCACCAATATACCACAATAATTCACCTATAGTACTTACAGATTCAAGTACATAACCTTCTCCACACCAACAGAACAATACGAACTTCACAACAAAGTATTTACTACTAGCAACACCAAAACTGTAGCAAACTTGCTATTTTTGTACTTTTCTCCAATAAGCTCAACTAGCTTTTACTAATAACAACTAAACGGAAAGCAATCAACTAAAACAACTTCAAAAATAGCTAAGAACAGTAGAAAATCAACAGATCTGAGAGGAGAACTTAAGAACAGAGCACCTGGACTTATCTGAGAAGATCTCTGAGATTACAGATGCGATTGTTGTGTATCTAAGCTCGCACAACTCGCCTGGAGATGCACAACACAGAGGAAGCAACAATAGATCGAAAACAACAGCTCTGATACCAATTTGTCAGGAACTAGGGTTTCTGACTTTGTGTTTTTTGTGAGATTTTGAATGTTTTTGGATTTTCTGAGTTTATAAGAGATTAGAAGAGATTCAGAGAAATAGAGCTAGATTAGAAGAGAAACAAGCAAGAGATTGATAGATTCAGAGATAGAAATAATCTAGAGAAAGATCAGCTTTAGAGAGAGAGAGAATAACAGAATTTCTAGAGAGAGAGAGAAGAGAGAGACTTGTGGAACAAGTTCCATTTTCATATATTCATAATGCCTAAGCTGAATTACAAGACCTCACAAGTATTTATAGGCTGACTCTAACAGAAATGTAACCAACATAAGAAAATGACTATCCTGCCTTACTAACAATAATACCACTAGTACTCTATACTAAGCTATCCTGACATAAACTTTTACATTGCTAAAACTTTAGGAGCCACCATCTCAGAGATTATTAGATCAATGAAGGAGAAAACATGGTTTGAAATTGTCATCACCTCTAAACAAATCCCCATGAATAGTAAACATCTTTTGTGGTTCTTTCTTTTGGTGATGGGCTGTAGCTCCATATTCTGTGATAGGCTGTAGCTCCATATGCTAATTTGAATTATCAAGCTTTCAACTTCCAATCCAATGTTTCAAAAAGGAGTTTTACTGTTTCAGTGTAGTTTCCCCCCTTAAACTGTAGGTTCTTAGTACTTTGTTTATGTATTTGGTATCAGCAAATTGCGAACATGTTCTTGGAGCAGGGGTAGCCATTTATTTATTACATAGTTATGCATCAAGTAAAATTCAATTACCAAAATTTGAAAAAATAGTAGTCCATAAACAGGTCTATGTATATCCTACTGTAAGATACTAAAAATAATATTGGAATACTAGATGTTCAAGGCCTATTTTAGTTTGAATTTATGTAGAGATCAGTGATCATCATGTGGTTTATGCTTTTGGTAATACGAGTGAGTAAGTTATTGAATTATTATGTTTGCTGTTATGAGAACTATAATGACTAACTAGCATTGGTCATGTTTGTAAGTTTTTTTTGTAAAACTTGTGGCACATGTTCGTAACCTTCTTCATTTTTTAAATTCGCCAGTATGTTACTGCAAATTAATTGGAAAAACATTGTTTAATGGTTCACTAGTTTCTGGTTCTAAAAGGAAGGCAAAGAGCTTCAAGGATGAGGAGTACTTTATAAGTTCCGTGCCAACTAATCAAGTAAGATAAATTTCAGTTGAACTTAAAACAACTATTATTCTATTTTGTTGACAAGAACTTTCTAGTGCCTGTTTCAAGTTCTAAAATGTAATTTGGTTTCTCATGTATTCATGCTTGTTTCTTAGAATGATGGTTGTAAAAATTGCACCTGCTAGAGTAAGATGTTGAGTAAGCTATTAACCTCTTTGTTGGTTATCATTTTAGCATTTTGAGGCAGGACTTTCGGAAAAAGGTCACGGAGGGTTTGAATCTAATAGGTAAAGCTTTATTGCCTGTTTATTCTACTTCTTAAAAGTCATGTGAATAAACTGTGTGTTTAAAATGTTCTGTTCACAAGCATACTTCCATTGAATCTTTGTATATGACTAATTTCTTATGGTGTAGTTTTTGTATTTATATATTTTTGTTCTATAGTACTCAGACTGATCATTTTACCATTGAATATCCGTGTCCTACACCCAGGGAAACTCGGACTCAACACTTATTTTGGTGCAAAAGCATGCATATTTTTCAAAATGTTTCCGAGTCTGATACCTGGACAGATATCTATGTCAGTCACTTCTATCCGAGTCCGACTAACATAGTTTTTAATGTACTTGGTAATTGGTATTGGTATCACTAGTCATCTGCTTGTGTAAAGTCACACACTGTTATCCTTTTTTTAGAGAATATTAGTTTAATATTATGTAAATAAAATATCATTTATTATTGTTAATTGAATTTAATATAAAAATAAATGTTTAGTACTTATATGAAAGTATGTATTTATTGGTTTGTAGAATTTGTTAATGGATTTTTGTATACGGAGTTCAAATAACTAAATTTGTTTATTGAACTTCTTTATCAGTTTCTCTGGATTATTTATTCATCCAATTCTATCTTGAATTGTAGTAAAAACATGATACATAGTTGCCCTTACCCGTCAAAAATATTTGTTGCTCTTACCTGATTTTATGCGAAGTTAGATCCAGTTAAATTATAATTTTAAGTTTGAAATATATGTATTACATTTTATATGTGGTTAATGGGAGTCGAACTCTTGACATATGGTATATTATATAATAGAATATAATGAAAGATACATTGAATTTTTGTGACTGGTCAGGCGACTTGTCGACTAGTCTTCTTGAAGGTACTCAAGTGACTTGGTGTCATGATATAAGTGGTAACAATATATGGTGCAAACCCCAAAATGACTGTCCCCCGAAGCTACACTTCTGGTTTTCTGTATGCGCAACACTTGTGGGAAAATTATCTTGTAACAGTAGAGTAGGTGCTTTTGATTAGTTTTATACTTTGTTTTGTTAGAGAACTACTTTAATGTAGATCAAGTTCATTGTATGTGGCCGCTGTATCCCAACTTCCAGCACTAACTCTTTATGTAGAAGGGAGAGTAAATCAACTTCTATCATAAATAGGAGTTCAAATAGTAGGAATAATATACGAGGTTTTAATCTTAAGGGGATGGGGCCTGTAAAAAACACATTCATGTAGAGCATGTGTTCTCGTACAGAAAAAGTATTAATTGGTCAAAAGAAAATCCTATAATGGTCTTGTTCAGTTTTCTTATGGTTTATGTATTTATCTTTGCGTAAGGAGATATCATTCTTTCTCCACATTTCCTTGTTTTTTATTCGCTGAGTAAATATTTGCAACTCTTGTTGCATCTTTTGATGTTGATCCATGATATAGGTTAGACGCTGCTGTTCTGGATCTAGCTGCAGATGATAGTAGTGGGCTGCAGAAACAAAAGACTTCATATCACTGGGACAAGGTTTATAAATATATACGTTTCCTTACGATTAGTGAATTTGATCACCTAATCTGTCCCTCACTAATGCCTTGTATCTTATGGATGACAGAGAAGTAAGAAATACATCAAGCTAAACAGCGGGGACCGTGTAACAGCTAGTGGGAAGGTAACTGCTTCCTCACTTGCATTAGTCCGATGTTTTGAGTTATTAAAGAGAAAACATCCTCGATAAACTTATATGATATGTCAGCTGTAGTCTGTAGGTAGACACATCCTTGGCATAAAGGTGTAGGTTTTAATTTTCGTTAGGAAGACAGAGCCAAATGTATTAGATAGTGGTAACTGTCAGGTTTCATTTTAGAAGAAAAACCTAAATCAAGTATTCGGTGTCGCACTCGTAACATTTTTCATTATTGGTGACTTCTAGGTGTACTATACTGGAAGCTAGAGATCAATTTTTGTTAGTTGCAGTAGAACATGTGCAGAAGTGGTTTGTCAAAATAGGATTTGGACTATAGGGCCCTGCTATGTTATGTCTACTTATTTGAGTATATTTTCTTTTGGCTTCTATACGACTAGAACAAAGAATTGATGAATTCTATTAAATAATAAAGACTTGATGAATTTCTAAATTTGAAGTAAAAGAGCAGGCCTACTTAATACTGCATCTGTAAGGAACTAATGCTGTTCTGCCAATCAGTAATGAATGAATAAATTGAAGCTTCTTGTTTACCTTTTAATGGTGAGCCTTTCATGCTTTGGTGGCAATCTTGTTACAGAACATCACTCTGTGGTGCTGAAGGGCCTTAACAACAATATCTCGATATCGGTGGCCACAGTGGCCCGTGGCATTTACGTCTAAAATGTCCCTTAAACATAATCTGCGTCGATATATTATAGATATATAATTTTACATGTTATGAACTACCAACATGACATGTAATTCACAATTATCTAATTTACCAATATATGTATATAATATAATTTATCACCTGATGCAAATATTTGATATATATAGTTATATAGTTATATACATATTGCCATGTCTTGTTTAAAAGGATAGAATTTCACTTACTGATGTTAGTGACTTTATACTATATGCCAGGATAGTTCAAAATTTACATGTAAATTCCTAATGGTGTGCAGGTGAAGACCGAAAGCGGTGCAAAAGTCAAAGCTAATAAGACCGGGATATACAAGAGATGGAAAGAACGGTCACACAATACAATATCTTCCCGAGGATCAAGTCGTGACGGCAGTGCTGAGGAACCCACGAATATTGCAGGTAAGTGCCCTCAAGTTCCTCATTTTAAGTTGCATGAACTTGGATAAAACTGTTTAGCCTGACTACAGTTATTAAATCCATAGGCACACTTGGGTGCCTGGGAACATATATTTCACACCATCAGAACATTTTGTTTTGCATCCCCACCAACATTTAGGATTTGTCTCGATCATGATCAAAACAAATTACATTGGGTCCCTGAACGTATAATTTTTTTTGGTAGGTGCTCGAGGGCGAATGGATAGTAGAAGGTTCAAAGGTGGAAAACAGAGGCAATCTATCCCTAATGCCCATGTGCGTTCAGAATTGAAAAATAATGAACAGGTTAGGAAAGAAAGACAAAAGAAAGCAACCAAGCTTCAACAATTAAAGAGTAATCCCAAGAGAGGGAAAAAGTTTGGTAAAGGTGGAAAAAATGGCAAAAGAGGAGGAAAATCGAGGTAATTGGAGGGAATAGGTTGTGTCGCTCTTTGTTCCAAGGGCAACAAACTATTTATGCAGATGTAGCATATAATCAAACAAGGATGAATCGTAAGGTTTAATTTATATCAAACAAGGATGAATCATAAGGCTTAATTTATTACTCAGATTATATGTTTTTTGAGAATTGATCATCTGTTTAAAGCATCCAACTAGATTCTAATATATAAAAAATGTTAAAATATTTTCGCAAGTAGGTCCGTTTAAATTGCTCAAATGACACTAGGTATAATAATTAGCTATATTCATAGTATTATTCTTTTTATTAATTTTAAATATATAAATAAAAAAAGTTTTTGTTTTAAATGAGTTTAATTATTATGTTTTTATATTAGTGGAAATAAAATAATATATTTAATAAAAAGATATTTATTATAATATTATACTGTACCATAATACTTTTTCCATTTTGACTTGTCAATGTTTACATTAAGCGATTGACTATTAATTTACGGTTAATCTATAAGATCAAATATAGTCACGAGTCTTGTTGTATTTGTGTTTACGAGTACTTTAATACAGTGAAATTTTTATATTTAATACTAATACGAAATTAAAGATATTAACAATAAAAAACGTGTATTGGTAAACGTGTCCGACACAAATGGGAAAGGTATTTAGAGACAGAGGGAGTAACATTTTTATATTTATATTAATATTTTAAAGTAAACGTTATAAAAAAAATGAGTAATTTGTGAACATTACTTACATATAAAATAAAATATATGACTAAAACATATATAAATATATTAGAATTTTTATAAATTTAGTTAACAATAAAATAACTTTATCACACTTAATATTACATAACACTATTTTTTATAAATAAAAATACAAGCAGTACATCTATGCATATAGTAATTATGAAGATATATACATCATTTTATATTATAATATTATATATTTAAATCTTAAACATGTTATAAAAAATATAAATAATAAAATTTAGAATAAAATTTAGGTTAAATTGGAATTAATATATGCAGGAGATTACGTGGAGTATTATAGATGATGGCTGAACAATCAACAATGTGGCGTGCGTGTGTTTCGTTATCTAAATTTATACCTAACAGGTCTTCCCATTGAAGGGTTACATTTTTTACATGCTAGATAGAACAGAATCACACGTAGATATTACCTAGTGTTCTGAAACTCGGAACTCGGTTCGCCTCAGTGAAGGAATGGAGTAATGAGTACTCGGAATACTCGGGGAGTACTCAGAAGAAGTACTCGGTTAAAAACTCGGATGTAATTAAATATTAATTTTTAATTTTATTATATATATATATTATATTTTGTAAATAATATATAATTAAAGAATAAAAGAACAGGAATCTACGCATACACAACTCAAATGAAAGATTGGCATTGCAACATATATATATATATATATATATATATATATATATATATATAAAGCAGGTCAAGCATAGCTATACCATCAATCAATAAACTAATAAATCACCTGAAAGGCTGAAACTGAAAGTCTGAAACTTCAAACACAAATTAGAGTTTAGATCGAAAATTGAGAGCTGAGGCCTGAGAGAGATGAATCGCCCTAATTGAGAAAGAGAGTTCCACTTGCCTGTATAATTATTAGGCTACCTTATTGAGCTTTTTTAGTTCGGGCCTAAAAGATTTTTTTTTGCTTCCGAGTTTGCGCCAAGTACTCTGTGTAGCTTAAAATGTTAAAATGGCTCACAGTTGCTTTACAAGTATGAACAACTAAACTACAGAGAAATGCTTACAGGATATAACTTGATATGTTTCTCTGAAAATGTAACTGCTTAGTTCGATATTTGTTCTACTTGCTACACTTGGTTTATATATCACCAAGTTTACATGATAATAAGACAAGATAATAAAACAAAACATATCTAGTCTAACTTCATGCTCCTTCACTACTCTATTCCAGCATCTTTGAATATCTTCACAATTGCATGGAAATGGTAATGCTTCTTTGTTCTCAAATTCCTGTTTAACAGGCTGCCACATTCCTTTTGCAAACACCCAACGCATGTGACTGTGTTGTCACTGTCAACATATATTTGAATTTGATCATCCGTTGGGTACATGTTTGACATCCGTCATGAAACTTTGTTGATCATCCGTCAGGTAGCTTTGTTGATCATCCGTCGGGTAGCTATTTGGTCACTTGACCTCATTTCACTTATACAGAATTACAAGGCATCTCATATTTAAAATTAATCAACCTATTCTGCATATCCACTAGTAGTCAACATGACTTATATGCTCCTACAGAATCTACACAAAGTTGTTTGCAGAAATGTGCTACAAATCTTATTATTACATAAGCTACTCACTCGATGGATATTAATCTGTCATCCGTCGGGACTGTAAAGTTTATCCGTCGGGACTATATTAGATTATCCGTCGAGTGCTACAAAATTCACTAACTTAAATCTACTAAGGTGATTTGTTTAACTTATCATCAAGTTCACAACATATTCCCAACAATCTCCCCCAATTTATGTCTACTGGAATTATAACCATAAATTAAGAGAAACTTGATGATAACAAAACACCATAAAAACACAGATTGAAAAATAGTAGATAAAACTGATAAGTGCTACAAAATTTACTGAAAATTGAACAAAGCAAAATGTACAAAGAGTTCTCACAATCATGATCAAGGTGCTCCTCTAGTCTGAGCAGATAAATCTATTTTCTTGATTGTCTGGATTTCTTCCCAAGCCTCCTGTTGTTCTCTTCTATTTGATTATGGAGTTGTCTGTGGAATTCAAGTTCATCAGTTTCAGATAAATTCAGCATTTCTTGCATTTCCAAAAGAGTCTCATTGCTAGAGATACTCAGTTGGTCATCCAGTCTGAAGAATCTTCTAACTCCCTTATCATCCATGAATTCCATCAGCCAATAAGGCCTCAAATGCACTCTCTTTCATGTGAAGGGAATATACAGAATTTTTGGAAGTGCATCTTTGGCTCTATTGCTCCTTAGCTCCTCTATTTTCTTTAGGACTATTCTCCTTGCAGTCACATTAAATCCAAAGTTCTTCTTGAAGGATGAATAGACCTTTATCAGTACAAATTGGCTTTCTTGAAGAATCCTGGGAAGTGGTCATGTGACCTCTTTCCCTCCCTTGTATTTGAACACTAACCTTTCTGGAAGATGTCTGTAAGCATCAATCCCTCTTACTTCTTCCAATTCTTCCAAGTAAGGTTTATTTCAGAGAACTCCTTGATGTCATAGATGTATAAGAGATCTTCCTTGTTGACTGTGGGTTGAGATTTGGTTAGGGTCTTGGATCTAAGAGTCACAGGCTTCACTTTCTTGATTGCTGTAGTCTTTGTTTTCTTTGGCTTGTTGAAGATAGGAAAGTTTAGTTCAGGAATTGGAAAACTATCCCAATGTAACAGCCCGCACTTACGGACTATTATATATAAATCAAAACTAAAATCAAATATAATTATTAATCCAAAATTCTATTACAAGGGTGACTATTACAAAAATGCAGATAACGGAAGTACAACAGTTAATATGCCCCAATTCCAAGTCCTCGAACTCCAATAATTTCCAACTCGAATCTTATGACGAAACCTGAAATTGAAAGGGGTGAGTTACAAAACTCAGTAAGTACAAATTGACTAACTATTTAACTGAAAAACAATGGGTGTTTTTAATAAAACGATTTTTCTCAAAATATTAATAATTTGGTAAAAACAATTTCTAAAATAAATCCAACCCAAAGTTTTATATTTTAAAATTCAGAATTTAAAATAGAACAAAACAGATTTTATAACAGATCAGATCAGAGTAAAACAGAACGAAACGATAATTCTTATAAATAACAGTCTTGGTCTACGACCACACTTTTCCAGTAGCCGACATCTTATTCTTATTTTTATAAAACACACTTTTCCAGTGGTCGGCATCTAAAATTCAATAATTATGCGCCCTTAATAGGTATCTAAAGTTGCACACTCGTGCGCCTACTAAGAGTATCTAAAGCTAGTTCCGGAACTATAGCGTAAATTACGAACGGGGTCGAAAATGTAGAGACTGGGTTTCAAAAGATTCTCGTATCTTATTTCTTATACATTTCGAAACATAATTCTTATATCTTATACGAAATTCGAAAACCAGAGTATCAAAATTTTTCCGAAAATAAAAATAAGTCAAAAAGTACTTACCTCAAAACCTGGCCAGATCTAAATATAGCCTTTTTGACCCTCTAAACAACTTATCTTGAAAAACATAAACCTTGAAAGTTTTAGAGAACGAAAAGACCTTTCCGAAAAGTCCAGGATCACTGAATTCCGACTTACGATGAATTTTCTACGAATTTTACAAGATTGCTGATTTATGTCGAGAAGAGCCCTGCGAATTTTATGAATAAAATGAGGAAGACGAATAGGCTCTATATGTGACAACCCGGGTCAAATCCCGAGCCTTTTTCAAAAACCGGGTTAAGTCCCGATTCCGAGTCCGAAATAAGTTGAAGCATATTGTCCCGAGTGCAGCCAACTTGGGTTACAACAAGCCCACCACAGGCCCCTAAAAGATCATGATTTGTTGGTGCACATAGTAGTAGTACTTTGCCTTATAAACTAAACAGAAGTCCCAAATGTCCACGATGTGGGACTGGGGTGTTACACCTAATCTACTGGCTCATCCTTTGGTATTATGGGCTCACCATGAATATTCCTAGTTGGATCCACCACCTTGAATTCTTCAAATACCACTGAGGGTTTTGATGTCTGAGCTGAAGTTGTAGACTTTTGGCAATGTAGTCTTCCATTTCCTCATCACTAAAGTCCACTTTCATTTGGAGGGGAGCCTGTATCTGAATCTTCTTTTCTGTTGTGGTTTCTGTTGTATTTTATAATATATAATAGATGATGTCAAAGGTTACTGGAGCTAACAATATCATTAGCATCTATGATCTGAGTAGAAGATTAATGAACAGTTATTTTCAGTAATTAAGTTAAGCTTGGGGTCAACCCTAAGTAAGTTGTATTGTTATCTAAATTTGTATTATGTACTTGTAACACTTAAAGTCTGTAAATTTGCAAAGGAGCAGACTGGAATCATTTCCCTAAAACGGTATCAAGCCTAAGGATTCTATCTGAAAGAAGATCAAGAATATCATGCCTCAGAAGAATTTTGAAGAAGCTTGGAGTTGAATAAATCTGTTTGGAGAAAAATGTTCTAAGTCAGGATCTCTACAAGTCACATATTTAATGTTATAGAGAAGTCATTCGAGAACTCCAGAATGACTTATCGAGAAGTCATTCAAACTCCAGAGAGTACCAACGGATAAGCAATATCTACTCGACGGATGAGCAATATCTACTCGACGGATGAGCAATATCTACTCGAGGGATGAGCTATATATCTACTCGAGGGATGAACAATATCTACTCGACGGATGAGCAATATCTACTCGACGTATGAGCTATATATCTACTCGATGGATGAGCTATATATCTACTCAACGGATAAGAAATATCCACCGGGAGTAGAGAAGTCAGGAAAGCTACTCGAGAACTTAAGAAGATATCGACAAGTCATTCTTTCACTAGAGAACTCAGAGTTATCGACAAGTCTATATCCATTCTAGAACTCAGAGATATCTACAAGTCAAGTGAAGTTATGAAGACTAGAGATCTCGATGAGCTGAAGACCTCTACAAGCCAAACTCATTATGGAGTACTAGAGATCTCGATAAGCCTTTGTACTTATCGAGATATCAAGTGTTCTAATATTTCAAACTAGATATCTCGAAGTATAGTCTCAAAGTACAGAATTGCAGATCAGTTTAATATCCAAGATAAATAATCAACAAACAATCTAACAGCTGGATTGACAAGTCTACAAAAAGCAGCTTGAAGTGTGTGCAAGATCAATGGCAAAGATTAACTTACAGAGGAAGATTAAAGTAAACACGGGATGCTAAAGATATGCTAAGACAGAAATGAAAGATTTGCTTTTCTATAAATAGAAATGACAAGTGATAATTTAGAAAAGTTAATAGCATGTTTATTATCCACTGTGTAAACCAGCAGTTAACTAAGCTATAAAGTTAACACTGGTCCTTTAGTTAGTGGTAACAATTTAGATCAAAATTCTTGTAACACTCTCGAGAAGAAGCTGAGCTCTTTAATTTCGAAGAGCTTAGAAATTTTGTAGCAAAACATCTTAATTTTTAATACAAAAATTAAGTGAGTTTTGAAGATCTGTGTTCCTTATTTTGTGCAAGTTTATTTTCTGCATGAACACTTTTCTATACAATATTTAATTTACTTTGTTCAACCATTATCTTTCAAGAAAAGCCTAAAATCAGAAAACCACATTCACCCCCCCTCTATGTGTGATTCATTACTTAACAAGTGGTATCAGAGCAAAATCTGAAAGAAAACATATTCAGGATCTTGGAAGAATGAATACACAGAAAATCAGTAGCATCAAAATTCATACCTTTGACAAAGCTAACTACACTCTTTGGAAAAAGAAAATGATGCTGTTTATCAAGATGACTAATCCACTCTATGTTCAGATTCTCAAGAATGGACCTTTCACTCCTATGGTAAATGTTGAGGAATCTACAGATGGAGACATGGTCATACCAGCTCATTATGCTCCTAAAGATCCAGCTTAATATTTTGACCCTGAAAAGGAAAAAGTCTCCCTGGACAGCAGTTTACAATTGATATTGATTGAGTCACTTGACAATGTGATGTACAACAACATTGTCAACTGTGACACTGCTAAGCAAATATGGGAGAAGATTAAAATACTCTGTGAAGGAACTGAGGAAGTTGGATCTAATCAAAGAAGGATACTGATTTCACAGTATTAGGGTTTCATGGCTAAGCCCAAGGAAAGCATTACTGAAGTGTTTGAAAGATTTAATAAGCTGATGAATGACTTGCAGCTTCATGACAAGTACTATGAAGCTGAAGAGGCGAATCTAAGGTTCTTGCTTACTCTTCCTGATCATTTGGAACAGAAAACCTCAGCAATCAGGGAAGGGAGAGACTTGAGCAGAATAACTCTGGAAATTCTATATGAAATTCTCAAAACCTATGAACTAGATATGATTCAAAGGTAATCATTGAGATCTGGCCTAGGACATGTTGTAGATGGTTCAAGTGCTTAATAGTAAATGAAGGCCAAACATCCAATGATGAACCAAGATATCATATCTCAGTTGCCTCAACAAGTGAGCAGGGAACAATTGATTCACAGGAGCAAGTCATACTAGAGTTGGAAAATGATGAGTACTATACTCTTGAAGAACTGGATAAGCTAGATCAGTCAATGGCCTATCTGGCTAGAAAATTCTCTAACATTAGAGTAAAGAAGCCAAGGTACTTCAGGAATAAAGGACAATCCTTCAACAAAGACAACAACTGGAAAGAGAAAGGGAAGTACAATTCTGATAGCAAAAGTGGTTATAAAACTTGATTTGTTGACATATCTAATGTAAGGTGCTTCAGCTGTGATGAACTAAGCCACTTTGCTACAAAATGCAGGAAACCCAAGAAGGCAAATAATGATAAGGCTTATCTTGAACTTGAAGCAAAGTATGAAGCTCTTCTGAAGAAACAACAAAGTAAAGCTTATATTGCAGAAGGTAAAAGTTGGGATGACTCTAAGAATGATGAAGATGAAGAACTTGAAAACTATGCACTCATGGTAATGGAGCAAGGAGAATCATCCTCATCTAGATCACATGTACCAACTCTTACCTCCACTGATTTAAATGTGAATCAATATAAGGAAACTGTTGAAAAGATGAGCACAGAAATGTTTCACATTCATACAAGTATGGTTGCTGCTAATGAAGAAGTTATAAGATTAACAAAGTTAAATGAGAAGCTTGAAAGTGAAAAACAAGAAGCTGAATTGTTGACAGTGGAGCTTGAAGCCTTGAAACAAGAAAATGGCTATCTGAAAAACAAGCTTAAGTGTGCAAATTAGATTGAGGCTGTGCTGAGAGAAAAACTGGAGAAAAGTGAAGTAAAGTTGAAGTCCTTCAAGAATGCATCTGAATTGGTTGGTCAGTACTATGAGAAAAACAAACCATGTGCAAACATTGCCATTGGTCTTGATTATAATACCTTAAACAGCAAGAAGAAAAACACTGGTGATAGAGGAAAATCAACAAATAGTGAAAACGTTCCCGCAATGCTGAAAAATGTTGGGTCACCAGTATTTAAGACTTGTGAGGTAAAGAAGAATTGATTATCAAGCAAGAAATTACAGATGAGGATAATGAAAAGAAGAATGCAAATTCAATTTAATCTTCCAAGGCTGAAGAAAATCTTATGGACAACCAAAGAACCAAGACTCCTGTCAAAGAAACCAAGATTGAAGATGCAAGAAAAAAAAGAAAAATAGAAGTGGAAGAATGAGGAAAAATAAAAGCAATAATCTGGCCTATGTTGCTGATATTCCTGGAAAGAAGTGTGGAATATGTAATTCTACAAATCATTTAACTCATCTTTGTAAAAAGGGTGTTAGTAAGCCAACTGAAGGAACTTGCAAATACAATGAAGCAGATTTAGATGATCCCTACTCATTCTGTGATAAGTTTGATTTTATCGCTTGTAACTTGAAAGTGATGAAGAGTTGTCACAAAGTGAGAGTAGACCAAAAAAACATAAATTGAGTCTACATCAGAAAGGGAAAATGCACAATAATCATTGAACTCTATTTTATCTGAAACAAATCACTCTACTTCTGCTAAATCATTTAACAAGAAGAAAGTACCCAACACTGCTTGGGTTACTAAACACACCTGAATCTCATTGTGTGCAGGGAAAAGTGAAGAAAGTCATATGGATCATTGACAGTGGATGTTCCAGACATATGACAGGTGATAAGGCCCTGCTATCACAGTTTGAGGAGAAAGCTGGCCCATTGGTGACCTTTGGAGACAACATCAAATGATTTACAATGAGATATGGCAAAAATGTTTCTGAAAATGTTGTCGTTGATGATGTAGCACTAGTAGCTGGTCTTGAGGTGAATCTTCTCAGTGTTAGCCAATTTATAGACAAAGGCTTTGAAGTTTTATTCAACAAAGAAGAATGCACCTTTATGAGCAAGAAAACTGGTAAAATTGCTCTAAAAGGAGCAAGGAAAAGAAGCTTGTTTGTTGCAGACTTGGACTCAACAAATAAGGATGGTATTTGCTGCTTCTACACCAAGACATTAGAAGAACAAAGCAAGCTATGGCATAAAAAGCTGTCTCACTTGAATTTCAAGGCAATTAACAACTTAGTCAAAAATGAGTTAGTGAGAGACATGCCCAAGCTGGAGTTTGCTCAAGTTGAAGTCTGTGAAGCTTTTCAGAAAGGAAAGATGAAAAGATCTAGTCACAAGTCAAAAACTGTGAATTCTATTAGTGCACCCTTGCAACTTATTCAAATGGACTTGTTTGGGCCAGTAAATGTCTTATCAATTTCAAGGAACAGCTATGCACTTGTGATGGCGGATAATTTCTCAAGATACACTTGGGTAGAGTTCATATACTCTAAAGATGAAACTCCACATATCATAATTGAGCACATCAAGAAGATATAAAAGCAGGCTGAAGATTATAATTGTGTGAAAAGAATGAGAAGTGACAAAGGAACAAAATTCAGAAATGCTACATTAAGTGAATTCTACGAAGGCAAATGTATTGTTCAAGAATTATCAGCTGCCAGGACATCTCAACAAAATGGAGTAGTTGAAAGAAAGAACAGAACATTGGTTGAAGCTGCTAGAACAATGCTGCAAGATGCCAAGTTGCCAACAAGTTTCTAGGAAGAGGCTGTCAACACTGCATGTTATACTCTAAACATATATCTCATTAACAAGGCACATGGCAAGTCACCCTACTCAATCATGTCCAAGAGAAAGCCACTGTAAAGCATCTTCACGTGTTTGGAAGCAAGTGTTATATTTTGAAAGACAATTCTGAATATGTGGGAAATTTTGACTTAAAGGTCTTTGAAGCAATTTTTCTAGGATATTCATTGGAAAGAACAGCCTACAAAGTCTATGCGATTGATCAAAAGAAGATTATGGAAAGCACAAATGTGACCTTTGATGATGACAAGTGTCCAGGCTTGGAATGCCTTGATGATAATGAAGCTGAAGCCCTTGCACTTGAAAACCTTAACATTGATAGTGATTCTGATGGAGAAGATGAAGTTAATGCACAACAAATGATGAATGAAGAGTCTACTGAACAGGAAAATCATGGTAATGGAAGCTCATCTCAAACACCTAAACTTGATAGCACAAACTCAGGAGGAGAAAGAGAAGAAGGATCTACCAATCATACTAATAATGGAGAAAATGATGAAGGCACAAGTCAACAAACTCACACTAGGAAGTGGGATAGAAGTCACACCAGAGAAGCAATTATTGGTGATCCTACTGCTGGTGTGAGGACTAGAAGTGCAACTGCTAATGAGTGCCTACATGCATGTTTTCTGTCTCAAGTAGAGCCTAAGAAAATTGATGAAGCTCTGCAGGATCCTGACCGGATATCTGCCATGCAGGAAGAGCTGAATCAGTTTGAAAGAAGCAAAGTCTGGAAGTTATTCCTGCACCAAAGAACAGAAGCATTATTGGAACAAAATGGGTGTTCAGGAACAAAATGGATGAAAATGGTATAGTTACCAGAAACAAAGCAAGGTTGGTTGCAAAAGGCTACTCACAAGAAGAAGGGATTGATTATGATGAAACTTTTCTCCTATTGCAAGACTTGAAGCTATAAGAATTTTTCTGGCATTTGATGCACATTCAAATTTTAAAGTGTATCAAATGGATGTCAAAAGTGCCTTTCTGAATGGTGAGCTAGAAGAAGAAGTTTATGTGCAACAACCTCCTGGCTTTGAGGATCCAAAATTTCCTAACTTTGGGTATAAGTTACTCAAGGCTCTATATGGACTAAAACAGGCACCTAGAGCTTGGTATGACACACTATCAGATTTCCTATTAAAGCATGGTTTTACTAGAGGAACCATAGACAAGACTCTCTTCTACAAGAAATATGGTGAAGATATGATCCTAGTTCAAATCTATGTAGATGATATCATCTTGGTTCTACTAATGAGAAGCCGTGCCAAAGATTTTTCAAGCTTATGCAAAGTGAATATGAAATGAGTATGATGGGGGAACTAAGTTACTTCCTTGGATTTCAAGTCAACCAAAGAAGTGATGGTATCTTCATCAGCCAAACTAAATATGTCAAGGATCTTTTGAAAAGGTTTGGAATAGTTGATTGTTCACCTGCATCTACACCTATGTCTACTGCACCAAAGTTGGATGAAGATAAAAAGGGCAAGAGTGTAGATATATCAAGCTATAAAGGGATGATTGGATCATTGCTTTACTTAACAACAAGCAGACCAGACATCATGTTTGTAACATGTCTATGTGCAAGATTTCAAGCCAATCCAAAAGAATCACATTTGATAGCTGTAAAGAGGATTTTCAAATATTTGAAGGGAACTCCAAACTTGGGATTATGGTATCCTAAGGGAACTGGTTTTGAAGTTGTTGGATACACAGATACAGATTTTGCTGGATGCAGGGTTGACAGAAAGAGTACCAGTGGAAGCTGTCAATTTCTTAGACAAAGACTTGTATCCTGGTACAACAAGAAACAACAATCTGTATGAACTTCTACAGCTGAAGCTGAATACATAGCTGCAGGAAGTTGTTGTGCTCAAGTGCTTTGGATTAGAAATCAGCTAATGGATTATGGTCTCGTGTTACACAAAATTCCTATCTTGTGTGATAATACTAGTGCTATATCTATAGTAGCTAATCCAGTTAATCATTCGATGACAAAGCACATTGATGTGAGGTACCATTTTATTAGAGAACATGCTACTAATGGTACCATTGAGCTCATTTTTGTACCAACTGAAAAACAACTAACTGACATTTTTACTAAACCTTTGGATGAAGCAACTTTCACTAGACTTGTAAGTGAAATTGGAATGCTCAATTCTTCATCCTAAGGCAAGAACTC
This sequence comes from Apium graveolens, assembly GCF_009905375.1. Lineage (NCBI taxonomy): Eukaryota > Viridiplantae > Streptophyta > Magnoliopsida > Apiales > Apiaceae > Apium > Apium graveolens. Next base: position 159,689,947 of record NC_133649.1, on the reverse strand, counting down.
AGCTAATGTTTTGCAGCATATTAATATCCAGTAAATCAAAGTTAATTTGATTAAATTGGAAATTAACGGAAATATGAATTATAAATATTTCAGAAGTCTCTGCATATTTGTTTTTCAAATTCAATTAACTTGGAATTTTTCAAATTCTGAGTAAACTGCTTAGCTTTTAATTTACATCCTTAATATGTAAAATTAACTCAAGGCAGAATTACAATAACCAAAAGTATCTAGAAAACTGAGTTCTCGATAACTATAAATTGACTTCTCGACAAGTCATTTTAGGACTTCTCGAGTGAGTCTTCGATAAGTCAACTTACTGACTTCTCGAGTGACTTCTCGATAGTTCAAAATGACTTATCGATAAGTCCTTGTAGAGTTCTCTAGTAGTATTCATTCACAGATCTATAAGTACAAACTTTAACTTATCAATAACTCAGAACTGAGATAATTTAAATTGATAAATTATTCTGATAAAACACTTTTGGAAAATGTATTCGAATTTTATTTTGAATTTATTCAAGTAAAAGTTAGAATTAGTTCAGTCCATTTTTGGGGACAAACTGAGTATTTATTTGACATTTCGATAAGTCAAGTTTGAGTTCTCTAGAAGAGTGATTTAAAATGACTTCTCGACATGTACTTCATTTCTCAAAATGACTTCTCGATAGACAACTCCAAATGTCTATTTTTGAGTTCTCGACAAGTCATCTACTTTCACTATAAATATCCAGACTTCTCGATTAATTTGAATTTGGAATTTTTCAAAATTCTAAGTAAACTTAATATTTATTACTTCATATCCTCAATATATGAAGTTAATAAATAACAGATCAAAAGAAGCAAAAAGTATGAAAAACTGAAAAAATTTAATTCATAAATTCTGTTCAGAAAAATACTTTTGACATACTTTGTCTCTAATTTCTCTGACTTATTGACACATTTACATGCTTATGTGATTTCTTTTTTATGTGGAAATAGGTTAGTCTAATGTTAGTAGACTAGTACATTATTTGTGTTGTTTTGAGTATGCTGATAGTGGTTAATTTATTTGACTAAATGCTGATAGGAGGAGTTACTTTTTGTGTAGGGAGTACTTGCTTATTTGCATGGGGAATATTCACTCTCTAAAGTAAACTAATATTCTTATGTACTTGCATGGGGAATAGTAACTAGTCATTTCTAACTGTCAAATATGCGTATGTGTTTATTATTCCTATTATCCAGGCAACTCAAGAGTCTATTGATTTCTATCTTTACTCCCTCTATAAATTAAAAACGCTTCCCTCTTTATCATTCATCACCACTCTCTTTCTCATAAACTATTTTAGCCTCAAAACTCACCTATTGTTCATTTCGCTCCAATGGCTGCCCCTGGTTTTCACACACTCAACCACGATGTTTATCTTCCAGCTCATAACTTGACTGGCAATAAGGTCTATTATGACCCTTTTGGACTTCAAATCCGTATCAAGGGGATCGTATGCAGCCCTTTTGATCTTCCACGAGAGATCTTTGATGAACTCTCATGGGATGATCAACTCGGTATTCTTTTCTTTTAGATGGAAGTCTCTTTCGAGCAGGAGAGACGAGCCAGGGTGGCTGAGCAGCAACGACTTGCTGCTCTGGAGCTGCATGAGAGAATCATTTCTCTTGAAAACTCCATGTCCAGAGCTTATGAGCACTGGGCAAGGAGGATAGAGTTCGAGAGAAGGAGCGGGAACTAGAATAGTTAGGATTAAGTTTTCCTTGTTAAAATCTATGTCTTAATGTACTATGTTTCCATTATTAATGAAAGTTCTGATTCTTGTCTAGCAATCTCTTGTTTGTGTAATAATTACTTTGTGCTTATTTCTATATTGATTTTTTTCTTCTCTGCAATAATGCTTGCAACTAAAATATCTTACACTGTATTTTTCTAATGAAACTCCAAAAAGTTACATTTGTTCAATGCATTATAGGTCTAATACAAGACATCAACAGGGAATTCAAATAACCAATTCACAGGTATTAGTGCTAAAACTGCAGCTAAAACATTTCAAAACCAAACTGCAGTTTACCCAGGCACAACAATACAAACACAAAATCAAACACAATTCCACTCAGGTAACTCTCAAAAGGAACCTGTTTTACAAAAGGACAAAATTCCCAAAATGTTCTTCAGTTGTTTTATTGTTTGAGAAAAAGGAACTGGTATCACAAACATGGAAACTTATCGATTTTTCATGAATATCACTTATGCACTTTCATGTGCAAAACAGTCTTAACAGACTGATAGGTTTGAGGGTAGTACTCCTAAGGGGGAGCTATCTAAATCCTCTCCAATTTAATTGGAGGTTCCTCAAGAAGAATCAACCCCCCTCACAACTCTAGCAAAAGCTGCCTCAGCAGCCAAAGCTAGAAGTACAATTGCCTATGACAATGTCATGAGAAAGGCAAGCATAGCACATTCAAGTGCCAGTATGTTGCAAGACATACAAGGGTTTGAGGCTGGTGCACATGGCAGTAACCCAGTCAAATCCCCTCCAATTCAATTGGAGGTTCCCACTATAAGTGGAGGACAACACACTATCAAAAGCACAGAGCAATCTATTAGTCAAACTGTGACCCTAGTCACAGATGTTTATGAACTCACTCTTCTGGTGAAATGAGTATGATTAGACCTATATGGATTTCCCATACTCATGTGATCACAGATAAACTCTTCTCATCCATCTCTTATTTCTGTAGGACAAACAACAATTGAGCCTTTCATGTGAGAATTTGAGAAAAGATTGAGAGAATAACAGAAAAAAGAGAGGCGGGATCCTTCTTGGAAGAAGGAGAGGTAGATGAGTGTCTGGGTTTAGCAATCCTTGTGAGATTACTCTGACTCTTAAAAGTCATGAGACTAATGCAGTGAGAAGTAGTGAGACTACTTATTCAAGATAACAGAGAGCTTAGGAATTTCCTATTCTATTCTACTTGATGAACAAATCACTACAGACTTCACTAAAGCTTGAAGCTGCTGATAGTGTTCTAAATGGACATTGACAAATCACTAAAGTCCAATTTTCATTTGGAGGGGAGCTTGTATCTGAATCTTCTTTTCTGTTGTTGTTCCTGTTGCATTTTGTAATATATAATAGATGATGTCAAAGGTTACTGGAGCTAACAATGTCATTAGCATCTATGATCTGAGTAAAAGATTAATGAACAGTTATTTTCAGCAATCAAGTTAAGCTTGGGGTCAACCCTAAGTAAATTGGTATTGTTATCTAAATTTGTATTATGTACTTGTAACACTTAAAGTCTGTAAAATTGCAAAGGAGGAGACTAGAATATTTTTCCTAAAACAGTATCAAGCCTATGGATTCTATCTGGAAGAAGATCAAGAAGATTATGCCTCATAAGAATTTTGAAGATGCTTGGAGTTGAATAAATCTGTTTGGAGAAAAATGTTCTAAGTCAGGATCTCTACAAGTCACATATTTAATGTTATAGAGAAGTCATTCGAGAACTCCAGAATGACTTATCGAGAAGTCATTCAAACTCCAGAGAGTACCGACGGATAAGCAATATCTACTCGACGGATGAGCAATATCTACTCGATGAATGAGCTATAAATCTACTCGATGGATGAACAACATCTACTCGACGGATGAGCAATATCTACTCGACGGATGAACTATATATCTACTCAATGGATGAGCTATATATCTACTCAACGGATAAACAATATCCACCGGGAGTAGAGAAGTCAGGAAAGCTACTCGAAAACTCAAGAAGATATCGACAAGTCATTCTTTCACTAGAGAATTCAGAGTTATCGACAAGTCTATATCCATTCGAGAACTCAGAGATATCTACAAGTCAAGTGAAATTATGAAGACTAGAGATCTCGATGAGCTGAAGACCTCTACAAGCCAAACTCATTATGGAGTACTATAGATCTGATAAGCCTTTGTACTTATCGAGATATCAATTATTCTAATAATTCAAACTGGAGATCTTGAAGTAAAGTCTCAAATTAAAGAATTGCAGATCAGTTTAATATCCAAGATAAACAATCAACAAATAATCCAACAGCTGGATTGACAAGTCTATAAAAAGCAGCTTGAAGTGTGTGCAAGATCAATGACAAAGATTAACTGACAGAGGAAGATTAAAGTAAACACGGGATGCTAAAGATATGCTAAGCCAGAAATGGAAGATTTACTTTTCTATAAATAGAAATGACAAGTGACAGTTTAGAAAAGTTAATAGCATGTTTATTATCCATTGTGTAAACCAGCAGTCAACTGAGCTATAAAGTTAACACTGGTCCTCTAGTTATTGGTAACAATTTAGATCAAAATTCTTGTAACACTCTCGAGAAGAAGCTGAGCTCTTTAACTTCGAATAGCTTAGAAATTTGTAGCAAAACATCTTAATTTTTAGTACAAAAATTAAGTGAGTTTTGAAGATTTGTGTTCTTTATTTTGTGCAAGTTTAAATTCTGCATGAACACTTTTCTATACAAGATTTAATTTACTTTGTTCAACCATTATCTTTCAAGAAAAGCCTAAAATCAGAAAAACACATTCACCCCCCTCTGTGTGTGATTCATTACCTAACACATTTTTTGATCTTGAGGTTCAACAATCATAGATGGTTGTTCAGAAATCTCAGTTGTAGTCTTCACAACTTGAAGTTTGGCTAAGATAGCAGCTTGCTCCTTCTTTTGTTTGAGCTTCCTAGCATCTAAGACAACTTGCTTCTTTTCTTGCCTGATTCTTTCTTTCTCTTCCTTTTTAGCTTCTACAAACTGAGGGTCTCCAGCCACCACACAGATTTCCTTACCATTTCTGTAAATCTTGGCAATTCTTCTTTAAAGTACTGAATCAGCTGGATCCTTGAAAAATGCAATTGACCTAGCTAACAGCTTCTTCTCATCTGGCCTAGGTGTCTCATACACAGTATCCATAGGATTTTTTCCAGAAAACTTTGAGTAGTTTCTTTTAGGATTCAAGACCAGATTTGCCTTTGGAGACTCTATGCAAGAAGTTTGACCCTTTTCTAGATAATTCAAACTCATTTCATTCATAGAAATCTGCTTGACTTGAGAGTGATGATTAAAGATTTTGTCTGGTTTCTGAATTGGCCCAAATTTCTGTTGAATTTCTGCATCTATTTTCTCCATTTTTTTTAGTTCCTGCTCAGCTGCTGCTACATCAATCTTTAGCAGTTTGTCATTTGATTGCAGTTTTGCTGCTTCCAGATTGATGAAGTCAATACTTTCCATAGCTGGTGGCTTAAAGAAAGCAATTGTAGGCACAATTACTTTGCTGACTTAAATGTTGAGCTGTTTCTCCCCCTCACTTGATGAGCCTTTCTCCCCCTTTTTGTTAACATCAAGTTGTTGAGTGGAAGGGTGTTGAGCAGCCACCAACTGTTGGAGCAGAGCAGTCTGAGTTTCTTGATTAGCAAGTATCTTGTCCATCGACTTCTCCACATCAGATAATCTAGAGTCCATGGCCTCAACCTTTCTATTGAGATCAGCTTCCTTTCTCAGTTTCTAAGCTATCTCAGTCATGGTGGTTCCAGGAAGTCTAGCATCCAACCTCGCTATGAAATCCAGTTTTACTTCAGAAACTTCTTGCTTGATTTCATCCACACATTGACTGTGTTGGAGAGCTTGAATCTTATGCAGCTGAAGAGCTTCAAGATGTGCTATAAGTAGTCTCTTTATGTTGGCATTTATAAATGTTTGAATGGCTGTCTGGGTGTCATAAATGAGCTTGAATAGTGTGGATTAGAGATATGAGTAAGAACATTCTTTAGGTAACATCCAGGCATGAATATCTGCATCTCCCCCTATGCTCATGCTTTCTTCCTCATCATCCCCACCTGCATCCCCAAATAAATCTTCAGCCAGTTCAAAATCATTGCCAGTAGTTGATGGCATAGCAGTGATTGCATCCTTTGCTCTTTGTAGAAATTGAGTAGTGTGCACTAAGCTGAGCATCTTTTCAGCCTCCTCATTGCCCTGTACAACTAGAGTTTGATAAGCTGTAACAGGATGAGTAAATATCTCAGCATCCAGGGAGATAGAATCTATGACAGCTTGATATTCTTGCCGAAATAGTCTCTCCCTTTCTGTATCACTGACATTCATTGACTCACTAGCAATGGTGTCCACCCTTATCTCTCCTGTACCTGGATTTCTCTCATAATCTCTCTTTTGTTGCTTCAAGGGCTCCCATTGGCTTCCCACCCTCACACCCTCACCTTCACCATCTAAGGTGGGACTCCCCTCACTCACTTTTGCCAGTCCTGAAGAAATGGACTGCATAGGTTCACTTATTTTCTCTCCTTTTTCCTGGGAACTATAACGCCCCCAAATCCGGGGTCAGAGGATTTGGTCGTCACTATAAAACCTCAATCCAAATTAACCTGTTTAATCAATAATTAAATGCCAGCGGAAGATATTTAGCACAAATGACCTCAAACTAATCCAAGATCTTTTAAGGTTACAGTTCTAGAAACAAGAAATCCAAATTCCATCAATAATTTTTTTTTTACTTTCTTTTAAAACTCTTTTCAACAAATCTCAATCTCAAAATTAAACCCACTAGTATAACTTCGAAATGAAGTATACTAGGCCCAGATAAAATACACAACTATAATATAATATAATATAAACAACTTTACACAAAAGAACTTACACTAATTCGCAAACCCTGGACCAACCACCTTCCAAGAGCTTCTTCTTGCTTCCTCAAATTACGCGGCTAAACAGCAAGCTAATCCTCACTGGATGTTAAATTTAAAAACAGGCAAGTATGAGCGAAAGAAATGCTCAGCAAGATCATTATGACATATATGGGGTCATTTTGATATAAAACCTACATCTGCATTAGAGCAGAACATTTAAAATCATAGTTGCTGAATCATAAAATTTTAGTTGAGGAATCCCAGATTTAATTCCTTAATTGTATTCAAAACCAATTTGATATTTTTGAGCGAGATGCTTCATCAATACTTTGAATCTTGACGAGAATAAAATTCATAAAACAGTGTTTACGGAAATATCGTAAACCACAATAACATGAGACAATGATTATGGATTGAATCATAAACTTTATTCAAAACCGAACTCTTCAAATTAATACTTATTTTGCTGTCATATCAAATTAGATATCAATATGAACTTTGATGCTCAAAACATTCCATACTGAAGTCAACATCATTCATCTATACTAATACCACCTTTGATATTTAACAACAACGTAAGTATCAGCATAAATCAAAATCTGAATCAAAACCGCACTTTACCATTATTCCAAAACAGAAACAGTTGATAAATCATTTATTCTATGAATATAAAAAACAATATGATAATTTAGATTAGGATCATCCTCCGACGGACGTACTATCACATGCTGATCAGCCCGTGTGATAGCACAAGGTCAGGATTCATAGAAACGTGACCCCAAAATACGAGTACTCAAACAAAGGCAATATACCTGCCTGTGGCAAAAATTGTGTCATAATGTTTTATATGGCACTTAGAAATAGCCCTCCGCTGGACCGTCCGTCCCGGTCACTTACGCAATTATGATCCAATCTTAAAACCTTTTATTGAAATGGGGTCATAATAATCGACACCCGACATAATTTTATTCGCCCAATTCTTGGGTAGGAATATTCGCAACCAAATCACTTTTATCAAAATCCAAAATATTTATAAATCCGATAATTGGATAAGTAAAATCACTTGACTATTCTGAACATAGAATAGCAGATGAGTATTTGCATGAACATAATTATTTAATTCAGCGATATGTAAAACATCTATCTATCTTGAACTGAGAAAAGGGAAAGCAATACTTGCATGATAAGATTTAAAATAAATATCACTTGAACAATAAGTGATGATAGGGATACTTGCCTTTGGGTTTTAGTAGTTAGTCACACTCGCAAAGACGCATCTATTCTGACATTCTGTCTCAAGACATCTCCGTCCTGCTTTTCAACACCTTACTGATATGCTGCTCCTGCGATTGCTAGAAGCCAGATATCCACTTCCATTCCATCTCACTCTTTATCCAACATCTTGTCTTGATCAACTCGAATGATCCGCATCTATAATTAAAATATAGAACTTTAATTGTCTAATCGATAACCACTCGACGAACTACGCGTCAAAAGCCTATCGTCTACCCATACGATAGCCCACACACAAGGAAAACAGTCAAACACAAGACTTATGACCCACATATACACGTAATTCACATAGCACATAAGCACATAACTCATATATCACATAATTCATATCACATAAGACTCGGTTCATCAGAAGGGTCGACTCGGTATGTTTAAAACGAAAATCGGGTCAAAAATATGATTTATCGATCAAAAATCGACTCAGAATGACTTGTAAAACAAGCGACCTTTCAAAACAAAAGAATTTGGGTCTCGAAAGTATTTTTAATGAAAGCGGAATATTTTTTTGAGTCTGTACGCGTTCGTTTCGTATTAAACGGACGAACGGTTTATTTATTATGAATTTTTGAACATTTTTCGGAATTAAAATGGGTCTCCGAATCATTTATAACTAGATAATAGTGCTCGAACACTCGAAATAATTTTATAAGAATTATTGAGCCGGGAAAATAATTTAAAATAATATTCTCTTGGAAATCGGACAGCACCTCCTCTATTTCTCGGACTGCCAGTCGATATCATATCGACACAACCAACAACAATCAACACAATAATTATATTTACGCATATAAACACTCCAGAAATGAATAACACGGCCACCTGAACCAAAACTCGGACCAAAAGTGACTTCTCCATCAATTTTTAAAAATTATGAAATAAATATATAAACACTAACATGCTATAATATACACAAGTACGAAGGCGGAATTTCGGAATCGTTACCCAAAATAAATTCTGATCACCCCGAGGAGAATATCTGATGTCCTGAAAATATCTCCAGAAAAATCCGAAATTAATGGTCATAGACATATACATGCTGAGATACCATGTGGAGTAATCACCACCTCCAAACTCTTTTTCTATGCTCCGAAAATAAATTAAAATGGAAATATAACGGAAATATGCCATGCAATTTTTCTTCTCAAAACCTTGCAATATATATACCTATGCGTAGGTATCGAAGCGCTGATCGTTTATATATATAATAATTGAAATTTGGATGAACGGTTTGTAAGATATGAATTTTTGAAAGTTGAAAGTATATATAAATATACGGGAGAGGGGATACAGAAGAGAAGAGGGAGTGAGTATTGTTTTTTTGGTAAAGGATATGGGGAGGGGGTATACTCGGGTACAGGGGTGGGGGGTGTGCGTGGCAGGGGTGGGGAGGGGCTGACACGTTTTCTATTTTTTTTTTCTTCTTTTTTTTTTTCTTTTATCCACTGTACTATTTCCAGTATTTATCAACATACAAGCCTAATTTTGTCCCGAAATTTAGAATTTAACGAGCAGACTTACGGGTACAATTAACCCGAAAATTACCAAATAAGTTTTAAAATTCTCGGAATAATTAAAAACTAATAAAATAAAATTTTCATAATTTTTAAAGCATTTTTGACTTGCGCGCTATACCCGCATTACACAATTTAACGAACCGAGCTGCACTTGAAACAAATTCAGAAAATTACGAAAATAGTCTTAAAATGTTACAAATATCCTGAAGTTTATAAAAACATAAAGTTCGAAATTTTAAAACAATTTTTGAAATGCAATTTATACCCGCTTTTAGCAATTAAACGATTCAACGTGCGGGTAAAATTAATTCTAAAAATTCCCAAAATAATTTTAAAATTCTCAGAATATTCTAAACTTAAATAAATATGAGTTTCGTAATTTTTGAAGAATTTTGGAATTAAATACGGATTTTACAAATAAATGAAATCAGAAAATCATATAGGGCTAAATAATTGATGAAATATTGATTTCTAAATTTTATAAAATCCTAAAAATAATTATTGTAATTATAAAGTCATAAAAATAATTTTAAAGATAATTTAAATATTTATGAAATTAAATTTTCAATAAAATCACTTTTAAAGACAAAAACAAAACGATATGACTCAGTAATTAATAATACAAATAATCCTCAATCACAACTAAGTCCCACACAGTTAATATTACATACAACACATAGCAGACATAATATCCATCCAATCCCTAATATTACTAAACGAACTCAATTTACCGATATCTATAAAATGATCGGTTTTCAAATAAACTTTTGAAAATAATACATTTAGGTGAATATTTTTAGAAATTAACAAGGATCGATTTAACACTCAACAATTAGCACATTACCATTTAATAACACAAACTCGTCAAATAGGAATAAAATATCCACCATTTTATTCCTTCTTAATCTGAAAATCACATAAACATATTCAAATATTAATAATAATAATTCTGAAAATACGGGATATCACAATCTACCCCCCTTATAAGGATTCCGTCCTCGGAATCAGCAGAAGAAAGCACTAAGGGTTTTCTAACCAACTTGCCATTTCCAAATAACCTCAATTTTCCATAATCTCAAACAAATCTTGTATTCCTTGCATAATAAAACTTTTACAGGAGCTTTACTGTGTACCACTGTTCCGTCTACATTCTTTGACCAATTCCTCAATAGAATCACTTTTACTGATCGCGAGAAAGAAGAATAGAGAGAAAGATAGAGAGAAGAAAAGAAATAAAGATAGAGAAAGAAATAAAGAAATGGATTGACCTCGCTATACGCCACTAATATTATAACCGCATCGCAGTCCACTGCTGCTCTTGGTAGTCCCATCACATAACCCTGCTTTGACTTGACAAAGATAACTCAGCTTAATCTTATTGGCATACCTTCGAATATTTGAGATGATAAAAATCATGAAATTTCGAAAAGAAAAGAATTTGATACCATAATGGAACCAAAATCTGAATTTGAGAAAAAGTATTGTTGAAATAAAAGAATAACTGAGAGATCAATATGATCAAACGAACTTGGTATTGCGTGCCCAAATTAAGACACTACTAAAGGTTGTTAACCTTCATGTATTCACAATACACACAAGTGATGGCGTCCCATCCAACTCCTATCACACAGATAGGTATACCTTATGTCCCCTATAGATAGGGTTGTTCATCTCAGTCAGAATAAAAGGATATCAAAGAAATTAAAAATTAAATGAATAAACTGAAAAGATTTCAAAGTTGATATTTCTGGAGAAAAATGAAATCCAGAAAACAAGATTCTGGAACAAAATGATTAAAAGAGTGTTAGGGAATATATCCTCTAACAGATACCTCTTTTGAGAGATGTCAAAAGAAGTTATAGAAAGAGAAGGTATTGCCAAGGTCTTAATACTTATCTTCTATTTTAATTTTTCTGTTGACTCGTCATCCGATTCTCGACACTTCTTCACAATCATCTCAAACGAATGCGCCTATCTTAACTTACTCGTTGGTACTATATCCAATAGTCCAACAGGAACTCGATATGAGCTCAAACGCCCTCACATAGCTATATACACACCTACACACTCTCGTTTCTAGTTTACTATAACCTCAGCTCTGATACCAACCTGTAACGCCCCCAAATCCGGGGTCAGAGGATTTGGTCACTATAAAACCTCAATCCAAATTAACCTGTTTAATCAATAATTAAATGCCAGCGGAAGATATTTAGCACAAATGACCCCAAACTAATCCAAGATCTTTTAAGATTACAGTTCTAGAAACAAGAAATCCAAATTCCATCAATAATTTTTTTTTTTTTACTTTCTTTTAAAACTCTTTTCAACAAATCTCAATCTCAAAATTAAACCCACTAGTATAACTTCGAAATGAAGTATACTAGGCCCAAATAAAATACACAACTATAATATAATATAATATAAATAACTTTACACAAAAGAACTTACACTAATTCGCAAACCCTGGACCAACCACCTTCCAAGAGCTTCTTCTTGCTTCCTCGAATTACGCGGCAAAACAGCAAGCTAATCCTCACTGGATGTTAAATTTAAAAACAGGCAAGTATGAGCGAAAGAAATTCTCAGCAAGATCATTATGACATATATGGGGTCGTTTTGATATAAAACCTACATCTGCATTAGAGCAGAACATTTAAAATCATAGTTGCTGAATCATAAAATTTTAGTTGAGGAATCCCAGATTTAATTCCTTAATTGTATTCAAAACCAATTTGATATTTTTGAGCGAGATGCTTCAGCAATACTTTGAATCTTGACGAGAATAAAATTCATAAAACAGTATTTACGGAAATATCGTAAACCACAATAACATGAGACAATGATTATGGATTGAATCATAAACTTTATTCAAAACCGAACTCTTCAAATTAATACTTATTTTGCTGTCATATCAAATTAGATATCAATATGAACTTTGATGCTCACAACATTCCATACTGAAGTCAACATCATTCATCTATACTAATACCACCTTTGATATTTAACAACAACGTAAGTATCAGCATAAATCAAAATCTGAATCAAAACCGCACTTTACCATTATTCCAAAACAGAAACAGTTGATAAATCATTTATTCTATGAATATCAAAAACAATATGATAATTTAGATTAGGATCATCCTCCGACGGACGTACTATCACATGTTGATCAGCCCGTGTGATAGCACAAGGTCAGGATTCATAGAAACGTGACCCCAAAATACGAGTACTCAAACAAAGGCAATATACCTGCCTGTGGCAAAAATTGTGTCATAATGTTTCATATGGCACTTAGAAATAGCCCTCCGCTGGACCGTCCGTCCCGGTCACTTACGCAATTATGATCCAATCTTAAAACCTTTTATTGAAATGGGGTCATAATAATCGACACCTGACATAATTTTATTCGCCCAATTCTTGGGTAGGAATATTCGCAACCAAATCACTTTTATCAAAATCCAAAACATTTATAAATCCGATAATTGGATAAGTAAAATCACTTGACTATTCTAAACATAGAATAGCAGATGAGTATTTGCATGAACATAATTATTTAATTCAGCGATATGTTAAATATCTATCTATCTTGAACTGAGAATAGGGAAAGCAATACTTGCATGATAAGATTTAAAATAAATATCACTTGAACAATAAGTGATGATAGGGATACTTGCCTTTGGGTTTTAGTAGTTAGTCACACTCGCAAAGACGCATCTATTCTGACATTCTGTCTCAAGACATCTCCGTCCTGCTTTTTAACACCTTACTGATATGCTGCTCCTGCGATTGCTAGAAGCCAGATATCCACTTCCATTCCATCTCACTCTTTATCCAACATCTTGTCTTGATCAACTCGAATGATCCGCATCTATAATTAAAATATAGAACTTTAATTGTCTAATCGATAACCACTCGACGAACTACGCGTCAAAAGCCTATCGTCTACCCATACGATAGCCCACACACAAGGAAAACAGTCAAACACAAGACTTATGACCCACATATACACGTAATTCACATAGCACATAAACACATAACTCATATATCACATAATTCATATCACATAAGACTCGGTTCATCAGAAGGGTCGACTCGGTATGTTTAAAACGAAAATCGGGTCAAAAATATGATTTATCGATCAAAAATCGACTCAGAATGACTTGTAAAACAAGCGACCTTTCAAAATAAAAGAATTTGGGTCTCGAAAGTATTTTTAATGAAAGCGGAATATTTTTCTGAGTCTGTACGCGCTCGTTTCGTATTAAACGGACGAACGGTTTATTTATTATGAATTTTTGAATATTTTTCGGAATTAAAATGGGTCTCCGAATCATTTATAACTAAATAATAGTGCTCGAACACTCGAAATAATTTTATAAGAATTATTGAGCCAGGAAAATAATTTAAAATAATATTTTCTTGGAAATCGGACAGCACCTCCTCTATTTCTCGGACTGCCAGTCGATATCATATCGACACAACCAACAACAATCAACACAATAATTTATATTTACGCATATAAACACTCCAGAAATGAATAACACGGCCACCTGAACCAAAACTCGGACCAAAAGTGACTTCTCCATCAATTTTTAAAAATTATGAAATAAATATATAAACATTAACATGCTATAATATACACAAGTACGAAGGCGGAATTTCGGAATCGTTACCCAAAATAAATTCTGATCACCCCGAGGAGAATATCTGATGTCCTGAAAATATCTCCAGAAAAATCCGAAATTAATGGTCATAGACATATACATGCTGAGATACCATGTGGAGTAATCACCACCTCCAAACTCTTTTTCTACGCCCCGAAAATAAATTAAAATGGAAATATAACGGAAATATGCCCTGCAATTTTTCTTCTCAAAACCTTGCAATATATATACCTATGCGTAGGTATCGAAGCGCTGATCGTTTATATATATAATAATTGAAATTTGGATGAACGGTTTGTAAGATATGAATTTTTGAAAGTTGAAAGTATATACATATATACAGGAGAGGGGATACAGAAGAGAAGAGAGAGTGAGTATTGTTTTTTTGGTAAAGGATATGGGGAGGGGGTATACTCGGGTACAGGGGTGGGGGGTGTGCGTGGCAGGGGTGGGGAGGGGCTGACACGTTTTCTATTTTTTTTTTCTTCTTTTTTTTTTCTTTTATCCACTGTACTATTTCCAGTATTTATCAACATACAAGCCTAATTTTGTCCCGAAATTTAGAATTTAACGAGTAGACTTACGGGTACAATTAACCCGAAAATTACCAAATAAGTTTTAAAATTCTCGGAATAATTAAAAACTAATAAAATAAAATTTTCATAATTTTTAAAGCATTTTTGACTTGCGCGCTATACCCGCATTACACAATTTAACGAACCGAGCTGCACTTGAAACAAATTCAGAAAATTACGAAAATAGTCTTAAAATGTTACAAATATCCTGAAGTTTATAAAAACATAAAGTTCGAAATTTTAAAACAATTTTTGAAATGCAATTTATACCCGCTTTTAGCAATTAAACAATTCAACGTGCGGGTAAAATTAATTCTAAAAAATCCCAAAATAATTTTAAAATTCTCAGAATATTCTAAACTTAAATAAATATGAGTTTCGTAATTTTTGAAGAATTTTGGAATTAAATACGGATTTTACAAATAAATGAAATCAGAAAATCATATAGGGCTAAATAATTGATGAAATATTGATTTCTAAATTTTATAAAACCCAAAAAATAATTATTGTATTTATAAAGTCATAAAAATAATTTTAAAGATAATTTAAATATTTATGAAATTAAATTTTCAATAAAATCACTTTTAAAGACAAAAACAAAATGATATGACTCAGTAATTAATAATACAAATAATCCTCAATCACAACTAAGTCCCACACAGTTAATATTACATACAACACATAGCAGACAGAATATCCATCCAATCCCTAATATTACTAAACGAACTCAATTTACCGATATCAATAAAATGATCGGTTTTCAAATAAACTTTTGAAAATAATACATTTAGGTGAATATTTTTAGAAATTAACAAGGATCGATTTAACACTCAACAATTAGCACATTACCATTTAATAACACAAACTCGTCAAATAGGAATAAAATATCCACCATTTTATTCCTTCTAAATCAGAAAATCACATAAACATATTCAAATATTAATAATAATAATTCTGAAAATACGGGATATCACAGGAACAACCCATTCTCTCACTCAATTCACTCCCTGCCCTCAGTCCTAAGAGTGATTGCACTATTACTATGTCATCTGCACTTGTGACAATTGAAGGAATTTTAAGTTATGCAGAGACTCCCGATGGATGATGAATATCCATCAGGATAGTTGTTTGGTTAGCCTACGGATGACTGCTGTTAGGCACATCCATCGAGATACAATCACTACTCGATGGATGAAGAATATCCATCGGGATAGAAGAAATGAATGAGTTTGAAGTGGAGATTATTGTCGAATCTGTGCAGATTGATGAAAATTTAGGCACAGATGTCTCAACAGACTCAGAAAGAATTGGCAAGTGAGCCAACAAATCATCTAAAACATGATGCTCACTTGCTTGGATTTTTGGATTCTCCTATAGAGTTAAAGATGGAGAATTTGGAAGAGATGTATTAATCATGTCAATATCCAGTGAGTGTGTGGGTGAATTTGGTGTTTCAAGTACTTCAATTATTAATGATTTTGGCCGTGACTCCACATTTATCGTAGCCACATCAATCTGACTTTGAGATGGTACAATGACTGGGTTTTTAGCTCCGGTTTGCACTGTGTGTGTTCCCTGTGCATCCCCAAGGGTTTTTGATCTTTTCTTTCTAGCATAAGTCTGTGGTGAACTTGTGTCCCTAACCCTCTTGGCCTGTGCTCCTGGTTGGGAGTTTGTTTCAATAGTTACATCCTTTTGGGAGGATGAAACTAGAATTGAGCTTATATCCTTATTAACAACCACAGTTTGTTGGTAAACTGTGGTGTGGCTAGGCTTGGGTACACTAAACTCATTAGCCTTATCCTTAGGGTTTTCTTGATTTTCACCGTCTGTCTCACCTAGCTCACTCTCCTTCACACTCCCCTCTTTCTATTTAGTAGATTTTGTAACTGATTTCTTTTGAGAGAAACAAGAGGGGACTTTCTTAGCTTTGGATTTAGAAATTATTGTTTTGGTAGCTTGGGTAGGCATCTGTTGGGTCATTGACACAGATGCCATGGCTACACTTGAAGGCAAAGAAATGTGTGAGGTAGGAAGCGTGGAGAAAATGGTGCTTACCTCACTTACCAGAGGTCCCCCCATGATTGGAAAGTAGTAGAGAGGCACCTCTTTATGAAAGTCTCCAGACTGTGGAATCTCCTTATTCACAAGAGCTACAAAGTTGTTCTAATCATAGATATATCCAGATTGAGACATGATTTTGACTACCTGAGAAATTTGCAGAGAGAATATTTGCTTTGGAGAAGAAAGGAAGTTAGAGCAATTGATTTGAGAATTATAAAAAAATAGAATAAAAGTGAATTCTGCTTTTATACTATCTCGGAAGTAAACTGTCAAAAATAATAAAGTGAAGTGAAGTGACCAATCAAAATATCCCAAAATAGTCATTTAAAAATAAATAAACTGTAAAAATTCTGTCACTTATCCGTCGTGTTATACTTACAAACTGTAAGTATACTCGATGGATAACGTTCAAGTTTTAACGGCTAAGATTGAGACAACTCGACGGATGAGGATAAATTAATTATCCGTCGGGTTATATAAAATAATCCAGAAAAGTAATTGATTTTTATTAACAAATAATATTTCGACGGATGATCAAACTCGATGGATAATGAGCATCTGCCGGGATGCAAGATTTTGACTTGGCCAAAATTTCATCCAAATCAGAAAAATCAATTAAGTTTCTGGCTGCATTATAACTTCCAAAAATATCTGTAATAATTCAAGAATAATTAAGCATACCTAACTCACTTACCAAACTTGTAAAGGTGGATTCGTCAAGTGGCTAGGTAAATATATCCGCAAGCTGCTTTTCACTTGGAACAAAATGAAGTTCCATAGTACCATTCATCAAATGTTCCCTAATGATGTGGTACTTGATGTCTATGTGCTTTGTTCTTGAATGCTGAACTGGATTTTCAGTGATGGCAATTGCACTTGTGTTATCACATAAAATGGGAATTCTATTCACTTGTAGACCGTAATCCAACAATTGGTTTTTCATCCACAAAATCTGTGCATAACAACTTCAACAACAATATATTCAGCTTCAGCTGTAGAAGTAGAAATTGAATTTTGCTTTTTACTGAACCAGGACACAAGCTTGTTCCCTAGAAATTGACAGGTTCCTATTGTACTTTTTCTGTCTATTTTACAACCTGCATAATCTGCATCTGAATAACCAGTTAGATCAAAACCAGAATCTCCAGGGTACCAAATGCCAAGTTTTGGTGTTCCCTTGAGATATCTGAAAATTCTCTTAATAGATACTAAGTGAGATTCTCTAGGATCATCCTAAAATATAGCACAAAGACAAGTATAAAATATTATATCTGGCCTACTAGCTGTTAGGTACAGAAGTGAGCCAACCATGCCCCTATAGCTTGAAATATCCACAGACTTTTCAGTAGTGTTTAATTCAAGCTTAGTTGCAGTGGCCATGGGAGTTTTTGCAGATGTGAAATCCATTAGATCAAACTTCTTTAAAAGATCATGAATATATTTAGTTTGACTAATGAATATTCCATCACTAACTTGTTTAACCTGTAAACCAAGAAAATAAGTTAGTTCTCCCATCATACTCATTTTATACTTACTTTGCATCAATTTGGCAAACTTTTTCATCTGTAGAGCCAAATATAATATCATCTACATAAATTTGAACAAGTATGCTAGAGCCATTAATATTTCTAAAGAATAAATTTTTATCAACAATACCTCTTGTGAAGTGATTTTCCGAAAGAAACTTTGATAAAGTGTCATACCAGGCTCTAGCTGCTTGCTTTAGTCCATAAAGTGCTTTCAAAAGAAAGTAAACATATCCTAGAAAATTTGGATCTTCAAAACCAGGAGGTTGACTGACATAGACTTCCTCCTCCAAATCTCCATTCAGAAAGGCACTTTTGACGTCCATTTGATAGACCTTGAAATTGGCATGGGCTGCATAGGCTAAGAAAATTCTGATGGCTTCAAGTCTTGCAACACGAGCAAAGGTTTCATCAAAATCTATTTCTTCTTGTTGGCAGTAACCCTTAGCAACCAATCTAGCTTTGTTCCTGACCACTATGCTATTTTCATCCATCTTATTTCTGAATACCCACTTGGTGTCATTTGGATTCTTACCTTTAGGTTTGGGTACCAGCTTTCATACCTTGTTCCTTTCAAATTGGTTTAGCTCCTCCTGCATAGCTAAAATCCAATCATGATCCAACAAAGCATCTTCTACCTTATTTGGTTCTTTCTTAGATAAGAAGCTGCTATATAGACATTCTTCTTGAGTTGCTCTCCTTATTTGAACTCTAGAAGATACATCACCAATGATGAGCTCAAAAGGGTGATCTTTAGTCCATTTCCTTTGTTGAGGTAGATTAACTCTAGATGAAGAGGCCTCATTGTTGTCTTGATGTGTGACTGACTTTTGATTATGAGAAACTCCCCCTGAGTTTTTGAATCTTTGATTTGAGAAAGGTGAACTTTGTGTAGATGATCTATTCTGACTTTCAGCTTCTCTTAATGTTCCGGTGGATGATGCACTTTGTGTCCCGACGGATGAAGCTGATTGTCTCCTGACGGATAAGGCAGATTATCTCCCGACGGATGAAGCATTTTATAACTCGACAGATGTTAAATTGTGTGCTTCATTAGTTGTAGACTTTTCTGCATTATCCTTATTCACTATTTCTTGATCACTATCATACACTAACCATCTCCATATTATCAAACTTGAGGCTTTCATGGAAATCTCCATCTTACAGTCCTTCAATCTTTTTATCATCAAACACAACATGTATTGATTTTACAATAATGTTGGTTCTCAAATTGAAGATTCTATATGCTTTTCCCACAGTATATCCAACAAAAATTCTTTCATCTGCTTTAACATCAAACTTTCCATGTTGATCAGTTTGAGTCCTTAAGATATAACATTTGCAACCAAATACATGAAGAAAATCTAGAGTTGGCTTCCTATTCTTTAACAACTGGTAGGGTGTCATGCACTTTACTTGATTAACCAAAGAGATATTCCGAGTGTAGCAGGCAGTATTCACAGCTTCAGCCTAAAAATATGTTGGTAACTTTGATTCTTCAGGTATTGTCCTTGCAACTTCAATAAGGGATCCGTTCTTTCTTTCCCCTACTCCATTTTGTTGTGGAGTTCTTGCTGCAGAAAACTCTTGCATAATCCCATTCTCTTCACAAAATGATCTCATCACAGAATTCTTGAACTCAGTTCCATTGTCACTCCTGATTCTTCTTACTTTAAAATCAGGATGATTGTTGACTTGCCTTATGTGATTGATGTTGATTTCACTAGCTTTATCTTTAGACTTTAAGAAATATGTCCAAGAGAACTTTGAGATATCATCCACAATTACTAGGAAAAATCTTTTCCTTGAGATAGACAACACATTGACTGGTCCAAACAAATCTGTGTGTAACAATTGTAAAGGTTCTTCAATTAGTGAATCAAGCTTCTTTCTGAATGATGCTTTAATCTACTTTCCTTTCTGGCAGGCATCACACAGTCCATCCTTTGTAAACTCCACTTGAGGAATACCTCTAACCAGTTCTTTCTTGACAAGCTCATTCATGGTCTTGAAGTTTAGATGGGACAGCTTCTTGTGCCATAGCCAACTTTCATCTTGACTTGCTTTATTGAGAAGACAAGTGACAGATTCTGCATTAGATGAGTTAAAGTCAGCTAGATATACATTTCCTTTTCTTACTCCAGTGACAACCAGTTTGTTGCTCTTTTTGTCTGTCACAACACATGCTTCTGAATTGAAGGTTACTGAGTTGCCCTTATCACAAAGCTGGCTGATGCTCAACAGATTGTGCTTGAGACCATCCACTAGGGCAACCTCTTCAATAATGACATTGTCTTTTAAAATCAAGCCATATCCCACAGTATAACCCTTGCTGTCATCTTCAAAAGTAATACTTGGGCCAGCTCTTTCCTTGAACTTAATGAGCAGGTTAGAATCTCCAGTCATGTGCCTTGAGCATTCACTGTCCAGATACCAAAGATTCTTTCTATTTCCCTGAACACATCAAAATCAAATCAAGTTAATTTTGGTACCCAAGTTTCCTTGGGTCCTGCCTTGTTAGCTTTCTTATTTGGTTTCTTAGGTTTGATCTCATTTAACTTGGGAATTTCTGATTCATCCTTAGTCATTTGAGTTGGACCTTTGAAACCAGTCATTAAAACAGAATTATCATGCACATTTTGATTAACAGGAAAAGGCATGCTATTTGCAAAAATGTTATTTCAATAAGGTATGCTAAATGGCATATGAGGCATACTAAATGCAGCATAATAGGGATTAGGTGCAAATGGCATGTTAGCAAATTGTGCATTCATATTCTGAGCATTCATAGGCATGGTAGGCATGGCAGTCATGTTGGGAAAAGGAGATGATGCAGACATAGGAGTAAGCATGGCAAGTTTGCAATTAACAGAAAAATGATTAACACTACCACACTTAACACATAAATCTGCTTGACTTGAGAGTGATGATTAAAGATATTGTCTGGTTTATGAAATGGCCCAAATTTCTGCATCAATTTTTCTCCATTTTTTCTTTTAGTTCCTGCTCAGCTGCTGCTACATCAATCTTTAGTAGTTTATCATTTGATTCCAATTTTGCTGCTGCCAGATTGATGAAGTCAATGCTGTCCATAGCTGGTGGCTTAGAGAAAGAAATTGTAGGCAAAATTACTTTGTTGACTTGAATGTTGAGCTATTTTTCCCCTCACTTGATGAGCCTTTCTCCCCCTTTTTGTTAAGCTGGTGGCTTGGAGAAAGAAAATATAGGCACAATTACTTTGTTGACTTGAATGTTGAGCTGTTTTCCCCCTCACTTGATGAGCCTTTCTCCCCCTTTTTGTTAACATCAAGTTGTTGAGTGGAATGGAGTTGAGCAGCCACCAACTGTTGGAGCAGAGCAGTCTAAGTTTCTTGATTAGCAAGTATCTTGGCCATTGACTTCTCCATATTTGATAATCTAGAGTCCATGGCCTTAACCTTTCTTTTGAGATCAACTTCCTTCCCCAGTTTCTTAGCTATCTCAGTCATGGTGGTTCCAGGAAATCTAGCATCCAACCTCACTATGAAATCCTATTTTACTTCAGAAACTTCTTGCTTGATTTCATCCACACTTTGACTGTGTTGGAGAGCTTGAATCTTATGCAGTTGAAGAGCTTCAAGATATCCTGTAAGTAGTCTCTTTGTGTTGGCATTTGTAGATGTTTGAATGGCTGTTTGGGTGTCATGAATGAGCTTGAATAGTATGGATTGGAGATGTAGTAGGAACATTCTTTAGTTGGCATCCAAGAATGAATATCTTCATCTCCCCCTATGCTAATGCCGTCTTCCTCATCATCCCCACCTGCATCCCTAAATGAGTCTTCAGCCAGTTCGAAATCACTGCCAGTAGTTGATGGCACATAAGTGATTGCATCCTTTGCTCTTTGTAGAGATTGAGTTGTGTGCACTAAGTTGAGCATCTTTTGAGCCTCCTCATTGCCCTGTACAGCTAGAGTTAGATAAGCTGTAATAGGATGAGTAAATGTATCAGAATCCAGGGAGATAGAATCTATGACATCTTGATATTCTTGCTGAAATAGTCTCTCCCTTTCTGCATCACTGACATTCATTGACTCACTAGCAATGGTGTTCACCCTTATCTCTCCTGTACCTGCATTTCTCTTATAATCTCTCTTTTGTTGCATCAAGGGCTCCCCTTGACTTCCCACCCTCATACCCTCACCTTCACCATCTAAGGTGGGACTCCCCTCACTCCCTTTTGCCAGTCTTGAAGAAATAGACTGTATAGGTTCACTCATTTTCTCTCCTTTTGCCTGGGAGCAACCCAACCTCTCACTCAATTCACTCTCTGCCCTCAGTCCTAAGAGTGATTGCAATACTACTAAGTCATCTACACTTGTGACAATTGAAGGAATTTTAAGTTGTGTAAAGACTCCCGATGGATGATGAATATCCATCGGGATAGTAGTTTGGTTAGCCGACGGATGACTGTTGTTAGGCACATCCATCGAGATACAATCACTACTCGACGTATGAAGAATATCCATCGGGATATAAGAAATGAATGAGTTTGGAGTGGAGACTATTGTCGACTCTATGCAGAAATTTAGGAACAGATGTCTCAACAGGCTCAGAAAGAATTGGCAAGTGAGCCAACAAATCATCTGAAAGATGATGTTCACTTGCTTGGATTTTTGGCTTCTCCAATAGAGTTAAAGATGGAGAATTTGGAAGTGATGTATTAATCATGTCAACATCCAGTGAGTGTATGGGTGAATTTGGTGTTTCAGGCGCTTCAATTATTAATAATTTTGGCTGTGACTCCACATTTATCATAGCCAGATCAATCTGATTTTGAGATGGTGCAGTGACTGGGTCTTTAGCTCCATTTTGCACTGTGTATATTCCCTGTGCATCCCCAAGGGTTTTTGATCTTTTCTTTCTAGCATAAGTCTGTGGTAAACTTGTGTCCCTAACCCTCTTGGCTTGTGCTCCTGGTTGGGAGCTTGTTTCAATAGTAACATCCTTTTGGGAGGATGAAACTAGAATTGAGCTTATATCCTTATTAACAACCACAGTTTATTGGGAAACTGTGGTGTGGCTAGGCTTGGGTACACTAAACTCATCAGCCTTATCCTTAGGGTTTTTTTGATTTTCACCTTGTCCCTCACCTTGCTCACTCTCCTTCACATTCCCCTCTTTGTATTTAGTAGATTTTACAACTGATTTCTTTTGAGAGAAACCAGAAGGGGGCTTTCTTAGCTTTGTATTTAGAAATTGTTGTTTTGGTAGCTTGGGTAGGCATCTGTTGGGTCATTGACACAGATGCCATGGCTACACTTGAAGGCAAAGAAATGTGTGAGGTTGGAAGAGTGGAGACAGTGGTGCTTACCTCACTTACTTGAGGTCCACCATGATTGGAAAGTAGTAGAGAGGCACCTCTTTGTAATGACTTGCCCTATTGAGATCAGCATTGACTCTCCTTTCTTGAACCCAATAATTCAGCTTGTTGGTTGAGTTCTCAACATCAATATTCTCAATAAGATGATTAGAAAGCATCATAAAGAATCTAGGATAATAGACACTTTTACCTCTCTTATTACGTTCTCCTAACTTATAACCTAACTCAACCATGATCTAGTCACTGAAGTTAAGGTACTTATCAGTAACTAGCATGTAAAGCATGTTAAGCATAGAAATGTTAATAGAATCAAAATTGCTAATTTTACCTGAAAATACTTTAGTTACCACATCACATAAAAAACTCCATTCCTTTCTAAGACCTAGCCTCCTAATTTCACTTAACTTGGAAGTAGAAAGTGCATAGCCCATATAATTTAGCATTTCAACTATATCAGTATCTGTGTGTGGAACAGTAGCAGTGTTATCTGGAATTTTAAAGCATGCTTTGATAATGTCACTATTGATGCAAAATTGCTTATCTTTAAGTGTAAAAGTTATGGTTTTGTCAGATGAGTTATACACGGTAGTTGTTCATATCTCCTTCACAACTTCACAGTAGATTATGGGTGATTCCAGCATAGCATATTTGAGTTTACAGCTCTTCACAAAGTTCATCATCTTCTGAAGTCTCCAGAATGTGGAATCTCCTTATTCACAAGAGTTATAAAGTTGTTCTTTTAATAGATATATCCAGATTGAGACATGATTTTGACTACTGGTGCCATTGTTAGAGACTAAGAAATTTGCAGAGAGAATATATGATTTGGAGAAGAAAGGAAGTTAGAGCAATTGATTTGAGAATATCCACAGACTTTTCAGTAGTGTTAACCTCTTGTGAAGTGATTTTCCAAAAGAAACTTTGATAAAGTGTCATACCAGGCTCTAGCTACTTGCTTCAGTCCATAAAGTGCTTTCAAAAGAAAGTAGACATATCCTAGAAAATTTGGATCTTCAAAACCAGGAGGTTGACTGACATAGACTTCCTCCTCCAAATCTCCATTCAGAAAGGCACTTTTGACGTCCATTTGATAGACCTTGAAATTGGCATGGGCTGCATAGGCTAAGAAAATTCTGATGGCTTCAAGTCTTGTAACACGAGCAAAGGTTTCATCAAAATCTATTTCTTCTTGTTGGCAGTAACCCTTAGCAACCAATCTAGCTTTGTTCCTGACCACTATGCCATTTTCATCTATCTTGTTTCTGAATACCCACTTGGTGTCAATTGGATTCTTTCGTTTAGGTTTGGGTACCAGCTTCCATACCTTGTTCCTTTAAAATTGGTTTAGCTCCTCCTACATAGCTAAAATCCAATCAGGATCCAACAAAGCTTCTTCTACCTTCATTGGTTCTTCCTTAGATAAGAAGCTGCTATATAGACATTCTTCTTGAGTTGCTCTCCTTGTTTAAACTCTAGAAGATGCATCACCAATGCTGAGCTCAAAAGGGTGATCTTTAGTCAATTTCCTTTGCTGAGGTAGATTAGCTCTAGATGAAGAGGCCTCATTGTTGTCTTGATGTGTGACTGAGTTTTGATTATGAGAAACTCCCCCTGAGTTTATGAATCTTTGATTTGAGCTTCTCTTAATGTTCCGACGGATGATGCACTTTGTGTCCCGACGGATGAAGCTGATTGTCTCCTGACGGATAAGGCAGATTGTCTCCCGATGGATGAAGCATTTTGCAACTCGACATATGTTAAATTGTGTGCTTCATTAGTTGTAGACTTTTCTGCATTATCCTTATTCACTATTTCTTGATCACTATCATATACTAACCATCTCCACATTATCAAACTTGAGGCTTTCATGGAAATCTCCATCTTGCAGTCCTTCAATCTTTTTATCTTCAAACACAACATGTATTGATTCCACAACAATGTTGGTTCTCAGATTGAAGACTTTATATGCTTTTCCCACAACATATCCAACAAAAATTCTTTTAGCTGCTTTAACAGCAAACTTTCCATGTTGATCAGTTTGAGTCCTTAAGATATAACATTTGCAGCCAAAGACATGAAGAAAATCCAGATTTGGCTTCCTATTCTTGAACAATTGGTAGGGTGTCATGCACTTTACTTGATTAACTAAAGAGATATTCTGAGTGTAGCAGGCAGTATTCACAGCTTTAGCCCAAAAATATGTTGGTAACTTTGATTCTTCAAGCATTGTGCTTGCAACTTCAATAAGGGATCCATTCTTTCTTTCTGCTACTCTATTTTGTTGTGGAGTTCTTGCTGCAGAAAACTCATGCATAATCCCATTCTCTTCACAAAATGATCTCATCACAGAATTCTTGAACTCAGTTCCATTGTCACTCCTGATTCTTCTTACTTTAAAATCAGGATGATTGTTGACTTGTCTTATGTGATTGATGATGATTTCACTAGCTTCATCTTTAGACTTTAAGAAATATGTCCATGAGAACTTTGAGAAATCATCCACAATTACTAGGCAAAATATTTTCCTTGAGATAAAAAACACATTGACTGGTCCAAACAAATCCATGTGTAACAATTGCAAATGTTCTTCAATTATTGAATCAAGCTTCTTTCTGAATGATGCTTTGATATGCTTTCCTTTCTGGCAGGCATCACACAGTCCATCCTTAGTAAACTCCACTTGTGGAATACCTCTAACCAGTTCTTTCTTGACAAGCTCATTCATGGTCTTGAAGTTTAGATGGGACAATTTCTTGTGCCATAGTTAACTTTCATCTTGATTTGCTTTACTGAGAAGACAAGTGACAGATTCTGCATTAGATGAGTTGAAGTCATCTAGATACACATTTCCTTTTCTAACTCCAGTGAGAACCACTTTGTTGCTCTTTTTGTCTGTCACAACACATGCTTCTGAATTAAAGGTTACTGAGTTGCCCTTATCACAAAGCTGGCTGATGCTCAACAACTTGTGCTTGAGACCATCCACTAGGGCAACCTCTTCAATGATGACATTATCTTTTGAAATCAAGCCATATCCCACAGTATAACCCTTGCTATAATCTCCAAAAGTAATACTTGGGCCAGCTCTTTTCTTGAACTCAGTGAGCTGGGTAGAATCTCCAGTCATGTGCCTTGAGCATCCACTGTCCAGATACCAAAGATTCTTTCTGTTTCCATGAACACATCAAAATCAAAACAAGTTGATTTTGGTACCCAAGTTTCCTTGGGTCCTGCCTTGTTAGCTTTCTTCTTTGGTTTCTTAGGTTTGATCTCATTTGACTTGGGAATTTCTGATTCGTTCTTAGTCATTTGAGTTGGACCTTTGAAACCAGTCATTAAAACAAAATTATCATGCACATTTTGATTAACAGGAAAAGGCATGCTGTTTGTAAACATGTTATTCCAGTAAGGTATGCTGAATGGCATATGAGGCATACTAAATACAGGATAATAGGGATTAGGTGCAAATGGCATCTTAGCAAATTGTGCATTCATATTCTGAGCATTCATATGCATGGTAGGCATGGCAGTCATGTTGGAAAAAGGAGAGGATGCAGACATAAGAGTAGGCATGACAAGTTTTCAATTAACAGACAAATGATTAACACTACCACACTTAACACAGATTTTTCTTGGTGCATATTTATCAGGTGTGTAGTTGTTATGTTTGTTAATTCCTACTTTCCCATTTCTATTGTTTTTCTTTTTAGCTTCTGTTTTAACCTCAATCTTTTCTAATCTGTCATTCAATTACTTGATGGATAGATGACCAACATTAACTTTCTTTTCTTTCCTGACTTGATTTGATTCTCCTGGAATAAAGTTCTTAGAAACAGATCCATATTTCTCATTCAGCTTGGCTAGCTTAGCTTTGCTCACTGGTTTACTCACAGCCGACAGATGTGGATCTTTGTCACTCGACGGATAATCCTTTTAGTTATCTGATGGATGATTTTCATCATCCGTCGAGTCCACATCTGTCAACAATCCTTCAACAAATTGGATTCCAGCTTCTCCTTACTCTTCTTCCAGGCTGCATCACAAAAGGACTCAATACTTTGAACTTTAGTGATATGAACATCGACATCTCTGGATGATTTCCATGCCTTAATCACTTCCTGTTCTCACTCAAGCTACTTCTTTAAAATCTCTTCTTTCTTCAAGGATTCAGTTAATTCATCCTTAGCAATCTTACACTCAATTCTCAATTTTTCAAATTCAATAAACTGAGACTCTAGCACATTATTCCTCTCACTTAAAAACAAATTGTTTTCTTTAATTTTAGCATTTTCCTTAGTGAGGGACTTAAGTGTAACACGCAAGTGATATAATTCTGTGGACATGTCATTTATTACATCATTGCACTCAGCTTTAGATAAATGTTCTAGGTTAGTGGTTATTACCTGATTGTTTGAAGAACTTGTTTATGTTTCATCAGATTTGGCCATTAGGGCTATATTGACATAGCTTATTTCTTCATCTTCATCCAATCCATCTACAACCCAATCATTCTCTTGTGTGATGAAAGCCCTTTCCTTTTGTTTGAGAAACTCAAAGTATTTCTGTTTATAATCAACAGGCTCAAACTTCTTCTTGCTGGAATCAGACTTTCTACACTCACTGGCAAAATGCCCTGCCAAGCCACATTTGAAACATTTGAATTTGGATTTATCCACCATGTTTCTATTTGGCTTGGATGCTCCAAAATTCTTTTTGAATTTGAACTTGGAAAATCTTCTGGATAGGAATGCTAAATGTTCATCAATATCATCCATGTGATCTTGGCTCAAATGATCTTCATTTCAACTACCAGCCCTTTACCCTTGCTTTCAAAGACCTTTGATATAGACTCAATAGCTTCTACCTTCATCTCTTTCTCTTTCTCTAACTCAGCAACCAGTGCTATGGACCCTCCTTTCTTCCTTCCTTTCTCCATCCCCCCATCTTGCTCAATTTCAAGCTCATAAGTTTTAAGGATGCCATACAGTCTCTCCAAGGTGAACTCCTTGTAATCCTGAGAATTTCTCAATGAGACTGTCATTGGCTTCCACTCTTTTGGAAGAGATCTAAGGAACTTGAGGTTAAAGTCTTTTGTTTGATAGACTCTTCTATGTAACTTCAGAGCATTTAGTAGCTTTTGAAATCTACTAAAAATATCAGTGAGAGACTCACTTTCTTTACAGTGGAAATGCTCATATTGCTGAATCAGTAACTAGATCTTGTTCTCCCTTACTTAGTCAGTACCATCACAAATAATATGGATTGTGTCCCAAACCTCTTTGGCTGTTTTACAGTTAATGATGTTATCAAACATATCACCATCAACTCCATCGAACAACATGTTCATGGCCTTCTTATCTTTCCTGACTTGCTCAATATCAGGGTCTGACCATTCATGCCTAGGTTTGGGAACAGATGGTTCATTGCCAGTTGCAATTCTCATTGGTACATGAGGACCTCTCTCTATGCAATCCACATAGGCCTCATCTTGGGAAAGAAGATGTAGGTGCATTTTCACCTTCCAGTGGTGATAATTATCTTTTCCAGAAATGGAATTTTGACTCCAACATCCTTCTTGTTCATCTTGCTGTTTGTTGTGATCTTTACACTCTTTGTACTTCAAGAGCTTGCTCTGATACCAATTGTTATTCCCTAATAACACAACAAGAATTACAGAAGGGGGTTGAATGTGATTCTGGCTACATTTTTAAATTTTAAAATAGTTCTGACTTATTATATATATAACAGTGTTTGATTTTGCTAAAGTGCGGAATAGAAAGATAATTGAAATCAAAACACTAAGTAATAAAACACAAGCTTTAAAACTTTATGGTGGATTTGAATGTATCCACCATATATATATATATCAGTTTGAGAACTCTATGTAGCTTAAAATGGCTCACAGCTGCTTTACAAGTTTGAACAACTAAACTACAGAGAAATGCTTACATGATATAGCTTGATATGTTTCTCTGAAAATGTATCTGCTTAGTTCGATATTTGTTCTACTTGCTACACTTGGTTTATATATCATCAAGTTTACATGATAATAAGACAAGATAACAAAACAAAATATATCTAGTCTAACTTCATGCTCCTTCACTACTCTATTCAAGCATCTTTGAATATCTTCACAATTGCATGGAAATGGTAATGCTTCTTGTTCTCAAATTTCTGTTTAACAGGCTATCACATTCCTTTTGTAAACACCCAACGCATGTGACTGTGTTGTCACTGTCAACATATATTTGAATTTGATCATTCGTCGGGTACATGTTTATCATCCGTTAAGAAGCATTGTTGATCATCCGTCGGGTAGCTTTGTTGATCATCCGTCGGGTAGCTATTTGTCACTTGACCCCATTTCACTTATACAGAATTACAAGACATCTCATATTTATAATTAATCAACCTATTCTGTATATCCACTAGTAGTCAACATGACTCATATGCTCCTACAGAATCTACACAAAGTTGTTTGCAGAAATGTGCTACAAATGTTATTATTACATAAGCTACTCACTCGATGGATGTTAATCTGTCATCCGTCGGGACTGTAAAGTTTATCCGTCGGGACTATATTAGATTATCCATCGAGTGCTACAAAATTTACTAACTTAAATCTACCAAGGTGATTTGTTTAACTTATCATTAAGTTCACAACATATTCCCAACAATCTCCCCCAATTTATGTCTACTTGAATTGTAACCATAAATTAAGAGAAACTTGATGATAACAAAACACCCTAAAAATACAGATTGAAAAATAATAGATAAAACTGATAAATGCTACAAAATTTACTGAAAATTGAACAAAGCAAAGTGTACAAAGAGTTCTCACAATCACGATCAAGGTGCTCTTCTAGTATGAGTAGATAAATCTATTTCCTTGATTGTCTGGATTTCTTCCCAAGCCTCCTGTTGTTCTCTTCTATTTGATTCTGGAGTTGTCTGTGGAATTCAAGTTCATCAGCTTCAGATAAATCCATCATTTCTTGCATTCCCATAAGAGTCTCATTGCTAGAGATACTCAGTTGGTCATCCAGTCTGAAGAATCTTCTAACTCCCTTATCATCCATGAATTCCATCAGCCAATAAGGCCTCAAATGCACTTTCTTTTAAGTGAAGGGAATAGACAGAGTTTTTGGAAGTGCATCTTTGGCTCTATTGCTCCTTAGCTCCTCTATTTTCTTACAAGATTTACTGAAAATTGAACAAAGCAAAGTGTACAAAGAGTTCTCATAATCATGATCAAGGTGCTCCTCTAGTATGAGCAGATAAATCTATTTCCTTGATTGTCTGGATTTCTTCCCAAGCCTCCTGTTGTTCTCTTCTATTTGATTCTGGAGTTGTCTGTGGAATTCAAGTTCATCAGGTTCAGATAAATCCATCATTTCTTGCATTCCCAAAAGAGTCTCATTGCTAGAGATATTCAGTTGGTCATCCAGTCTGAAGAATCTTCTAACTCCCTTATCATCCATGAATTCCATCAGCCAATAAGGCCTCAAATGCACTCTGTTTTATGTGAAGGGAATATATAGAGTTTTTGGAAGTACATCTTTGGCTCTATTGCTCCTTAGCTCCTCTATTTTCTTACAAAATTTACTGAAAATTGAACAAAGCAAAGTGTACAAAGAGTTCTCACAATCATGATCAAGGTGCTCCTCTAGTATGAGCAGATAAATCTATTTCCTTGATTGTCTGGATTTCTTCCCAAGCCTCCTATTGTTCTCTTCTATTTGATTCTGGAGTTGTCTGTGGAATTCAAGTTCATCAGCTTCAGATAAATCCATCATTTCTTGCATTTCCAAAAGAGTCTCATTGCTAGAGATACTCAGTTGGTCATCCAGTCTGAAGAATCTTCTAACTCCCTTATCATCCATGAATTCCATCAGCCAATAAGGCCTCAAATGCACTCTCTTTTATGTGAAGGGAATAGACAGAGTTTTTGGAAGTGCATATTTGGCTCTATTGTTCCTTAGCTCCTCTATTTTCTTTAGGACTATTCTCTTTGCAGTCACATTAAATCCAAAGTTCTTCTTGAAGGATGAATAGACCTTTATCAGTACAAATTGGCTTTCTTGAAGAATCCTGGGAAGTGGCCATGTGATCTCTTTCCCTCTCTTGTATTTGAACATGAGCCTTTCAGGAAGATGTCTGTAAGCATTAATCCCTCTTACTTCTTCCAATTCTTCCAAGTAGAGGTTTATTTCAGAGAACTCCTTGATGTCACAGATGTATAAGAGATCTTCCTTGTTGACTGTGGGTTGAGATTTGGTTAGGGTCTTGGATCTAAGAGTCACAGGCTTCACTTTCTTGATTGCTCTAGTCTTTGTTTTCTTTGGCTTATTGAAGATAGGAAAGTTTAGTTCAGGAATTGGAAAACTATCCCAATGTAACAGCCCGCACTTATGAACTATTAACTCTAAATCAAAACTAAAATCAAATACAATTATCAATCCAAAATTCTATTACAAGGGTGACTATTACAAAAACGCAGATAACGGAAGTACAACAGTTAATATGCCCCAATTCCAAGTCCTCGAACTCCAATAATTTCCAACTCAAATCTTATGACGAAACCTGAAATTGAAAGGGGTGAGCTACAAAGCTCAGTAAGTACAAATTGACTAACTATTTAACTGAAAAACAATGGGTGTTTTTATTAAAACGATTTTTCTCAAAATAATAATAATTTGGTAAAAACAATTTCTAAAATAAATCCAACCCAAAGTTTTATATTTTAAAATTCAGAATTTAAAACAGAACATAGCAGATTTTATAACAGATCAGATCAGAGTAAAACAGAACGAAATGATAATTCATATAAACCATAGTCTTGGTCTACGACCACACTTTTCCAGTAGCCGACATCTTATTCTTATTTTTATAAAACACACTTTTTCAGTGGTCGGCATCTAAAATTCAATAATTATGCGCCCTTAATAGGTATCTAAAGTTGCACAGTCGTGCGCCTACTAAGAGTATCTAAAGCTAGTTCCGGAACTATAGCGTAAATTACGATCGGGGCGAAAACATAGAGACTGGGTTTCAAAAGATTCTCATATCTTATTTCTTATACATTTCGAAACATAATTCTTATATCTTATACGAAATTCGAAAATCAGAGTATCAAAACTTTTTCGAAAATAAAAGTAAGTCAAAAAGTACTTACCTCAAAGCCTGACCAGATCTGAATATAGCCTTTTACCCTCTAAACAACTTATCTTGAAAACATAAACCACGAAAGTTGTAGAAAACAAAAAGACCTTTCCGAAAAGTCCAGGATCACTGAATTCCGACTTACGATGAATTTTCTACGAATTTTACAAGATTGCTGATTTATGTCGAGAAGCGCCCTACAAATTTTATAAATAAAAATGAGGAAGACGAATAGGATCTATTTATAATGATAAAAAACCTATATCTTATCCTACAAGTTATCCATATTAGAATCTGATCCAAATTTTAGGCCCATTATTATAATTCAATTTTAAATCCTAATCTTAATCAAATTTTAACTTTTTTCTATTATTCTATTATATATCACCAAGTTTACATGATAATAAGACAAGATAATAAAACAAAACATATCTAGTCTAACTTTATACTCCTTCA
The DNA here is from genome assembly GCF_009905375.1 of Apium graveolens. Lineage (NCBI taxonomy): Eukaryota > Viridiplantae > Streptophyta > Magnoliopsida > Apiales > Apiaceae > Apium > Apium graveolens. Next base: position 159,656,660 of record NC_133649.1, on the reverse strand, counting down.
CTACTCTATTCCAGCATCTTTGAATATCTTCACAATTGCATGAAAATGGTAATGCTTCTTTGTTCTCAAATTCCTGTTTAACAGGCTGCCACATTCCTTTTGCAAACACCCAACGCATGTGACTGTGTTGTCACTATCAACATATATTTGAATTTGATCATCCGTCGGGTACATGTTTGTCAAGCTTTGTTGATCATTCGTCGGGTAGCTTTGTTGATCATCCGTCGGGTAGCTATTTGTCACTTGACCCCATTTCACTTATACAGAATTACAAGACATCTCATATTTACAATTAATCAACCTATTCTGCATATCCACTAGTAGTCAACATGACTCATATATTACTACAAAATCTACACAAAGTTGTTTGCAGAAATGTGCTACAAATCTTATTATTACATAAGCTACTCACTCGATGGATGTTAATCTGTCATCCTTCGGGACTATAAAGTTTATCCCTCGGGACTATATTAGATTATCCGTCGAGTGCTACAAAATTCACTAAGTTAAATCTACTAAGGTGATTTTTTTAAGTTATCATCAAGTTCACAACATATTTCCAGCAGTAGTGCTATGTACCCCAAATTTATTCCCCAAATTTTATACTAAATGATGTGGTATACACGTGGCGGATTTTAATTCGGGGGCGCATATGTAAGCATGCGTGGTCCATATTATTATTAGGAAATATACAAGTTAGAAGTTTGACACATCAGCATTTGGGGAAAGTTTTGGGGAAAATATTTGGGGTCTCTAGTATTTTCCTATTAATATATTGTTTTTTATGAATCATGAATACATGAATACTATTAATAGTAATACAATTAATATTATTAATATTAATACATTTGTTTTAAAATAATGACAAAACAAACTCACATAAAATTTGAAAATTTTAAATTAATGAAGTAATCACAAATAAATTGTTAACATAATAATACATAAAAGATGATATATAATACATATATTGAAAATTATATGAATATAATTAAATAATTTAAAAACAAATTTTCATAATATAATTTTTGTTGACAATAATATTATTTACAACTATTCATTGATTACAAAAAAGAATTATGTATTTCAAATTGAGAAATGTTCATATATATTATCTACTTTTTTATTTAAGTTAATTTGGAACATATTTTCTAATTTTTCAATAGTTTTCTTACAAATAGAAAAGTGAGAAAAATTTAGAAAATAAGAAAAAAGAAAACTATTTTTTTTTCTATAAGTGAACAACACCAAATATTTTATTTTTTTCTTAATACATGTTCAATTTTCAATGTAGATATATGAACATTTTTCTAAACTGTTCTTTCAAAAATTGTGTTATAATTATTAAGAAGTGAACTAAAGTCTAAAATTATTTGTAATCTTATGAATTCAAAAGTGGGTAAAAGTAAAAAGAGTAAAATTTCTCGAAGAGATCCATGAATCGGGTTAATATTCTTATGAAATCAATAAATCTGGGATAGGCATTCGTAAAATGTGCTTAGCATAAAGAAAGTGTATGTTAGGTCCCAATATGTTTGTAGAAGGGGGGTTGAATACAAACTATACCATTTAATCGAATAAAATACGGAATAAAAATTGAAACAAAATTCAAGTTAAATAAAACTTTTATTAAACTTGAAATGTGTTACAACAACGGTATCTGTTACAAGGAATTAATCTCAAATTAATTATCAAAAATTTAGAATAAATTCGACATGAACTTTTTCTATTTTTGCAATAATTAGAATCAAATGCTAAAAGTGATTTGAGATTAAGTTCTAGGGATTTTGATCCGCTAGATATTTACACAAGAACAACAAAAGAATTTCTAGTGGATTGGATTTAACAATAACTACTAGAAATAAATGCTCTGAGAATTTTACAATAATTTCTCTGCTTCTGTTTGTTTTGTGTTCTTCAGTGGTTGGCTGTGTATTCAATTGTGTTGACAAAATGACCTGCTTCTGTTTGTTTAAGTAAACAGATCACTCGAATTGAATCAGCATGACATTCGGCAAGACAATCCAAAATGAACTAGCAAGACAATCCAAAATGAACTAGCAAGACAATCCTTTGAACTGGTAGAACTTTCGGTAGGACAATTACTTGACTTGGAAAGACTATCGGTAGGACAATAGAATGACTTGGTAGAACTATCTAGAAAGACTTGGTAGGACTTTCGGTATGACAATCCAATTGTCATACCAGTTCAAATCTGGTTTGCTGAATTTTCTTTTTGAATATAAATCCAAAATCATTTCTGAAAAATGCATAATATTAATTCAGAATTAATTAACCAATTAATTCAATTAATCAATAAATTAATCTTTGCAGATTTAATTTATTTTCTTAATTAATTTAAATGACTTAATTAATTAATAGAGAATTAATACTACTCTTGAACAACAACCACTCTTCTGACAATCTTCTGAAAATCACTGAATCCATTTCACCACTTGAATGTTGACACTCGATGTACTGTCTGGTTCATGAATGACTAACTTCTGTGATGTTTCTCCAAGTCTTGATTTTCTTCAGATTAAATTCCTGTAATTAATTGATACCCTGACGAGATCTCTGTCACTTGGTTAAATCTACAATCTTGATTTATATCACTGAGGCTTGATCAATTACTTGAGCTTCTTCCAGTGAATCTTCAAGTCTGTAGATGAACAATGTTTCTTAACCCTTTGACAGATGTTACTTTGTGAGATCTCTCCGACGATAGATCCACTATTTACTTATTACATTCTTATTTGAGTTGAGTTAAATCCTCGAATAAACAAATAGGCTTAACATATGCCTTTCAATCTCCCCCTATTTGTTTGTTAGACAATAACAACAAATACCTAGAGGATAACTCAACTAACAAATAAGAAAAAGATATAAACAGTAATGCAAAGTAAATAGCAGAAAAGTTCTGGATTATATTTAACATTTTCCAGATTCCAAAAGAAATTTACAAGTGAATACAAGATAGATGTTCCTCTAGCCTGAACATATAACTACATTAGTCTATCTTGATTTATAAAGCTCTAATCATATTACATTGAGTTTTGAGCTAATTGACTTCAGTTGTCTTCTCTTCTGACTTCACCTTCTTCTAAATCTTGAAGCAACTCCTTGTCAAAGACACGATCCTTTTCTGAAGTGAAGCTTGCTGGTCTGACTGGTTGAACTCCAACTGACTTCAGCTTATTCTTGAACTGATTGTACCTTTTAATATTCTTTTCACAATAAGCTTGAATCAAATCAGCAGCTTGAGTCTTCAACATGGATGAGTATCCAACAGTTCTTAAATGATGTTCCATCCAGACCAGATGCTTAACTGAGTAGTCTTTAAGAGATTGTGCATCTAGCTGACAGATTTGAAGACAATCAGACTTAAAGAATCTCACCTGATGAGGATTGTTGACCACTTGAGGACTAGCCCTGCTGACAAACTCTTTAAGCCTTTCTCGAAGAACTTCATTCAATTCTGAGCTTCTTTTTACTTTGTTGAGAAGAACCCAAATCTCTGACAAAGAACGATTCTCAAACAGATGAAGTGACACCTTGAAAGATCCTTCACTCTGACAATATACAAAAATGCTCATCTCATTTAGGGATTTGTCAAAAGCAGCTGTGATCCTTGAGACTTCAGTCTTTATAGCATTCATGTACATGTCATTGTTAGGATTTGAGATTTCCAGCATGTCAAGAAGATGTAGGAACTGCCTATCATTGTTAGTGCTCAGCTGAGGCATATCAAGTACTTTCCTAGCCTCATCCCATTTTTCACCAATCTTCAGTCTTACATCTCTTCTCCTTTCTTTGGCTTTAATGTCATGAAGACGTTGCTTTTCAAGAGTTTCTGTTCGTTCAATGCTTTTTCTCATGTCAATGATCTGGGATACCTTTTTGAGTTCAGCTTCTTTTCTTTTCAAGTCTGATTGCTGTTGCTGAAACTCTTTCTCAAAGATAGGATCCACTGTAGCTTCCTCTTCCCATTCTCCAAAATCACTTTCCTCTTCAGCTTCATATAAACCATCTTTATCTTCCAAGACTGGTTCAGTGGGAATGCCAAAATATCAAAGTCATCCTGTTCTCCACTGTAGTAGACATCATCAGCCTTTCCTTTGTCTCCAGCAGAGGTATCTTTTTGTTATTCCTAGTGGACTAACAATGAGATTTACAGAAGGGGGTTGAATGTAAATCTCAAAACTTTTTCAAGTTTTGAGCAGTTTTAAAGGCTTTGTGTTCAAGATAAACAAGTGTGTGAATTGCTTTAAGCTAATACAGACAGATATATATTCAAGCACTAATGTAAAGAACACAACAGACCTTAAAAACTTTTCTGGTGGATTGTTGTTCCACCAGAGATGGTATTTCAGAAAATCTGTGATTCTAGATGTTGATCACAGCTGCGTCCTAGTACAAACTAGATAATTTTTCTCTCAAGATTTTTCTAAACAGCACTGGAAAAAATCCTTGTCTAATTACTAGCTGCTACTTGGTTTATATATCACCAAGTGTACAAGTGAAGACAAAGATAAAAATACAATAATAAAATAAGTTCTCCATTTATTTCTTCTCCATATCACTCAAGTACTTTGTTGACTATTGCCTCTTTGTACTAGAGTAGAACGGCTGCTTTTTCTGATGTTCCTGAAATTAGGCTTCCACATTTCAGTTATCTCTGTCAACCCATGTGCCTCTGTTGCTGTTACAACTACCACTTATCAACTGCTATTTAACAGATCATTTGTTGAAGCCTTCATCTGTTGATGGCTTTATCCGTTGATGTGTTAGCAGTTGAAGCTCTATCCGTTGAAGCTTTAGAGACATCCGTTGAAGCTTTGTTTCTCATCCGTTGAAGGTCTTTAAGATATCCGTTGATACCACTTCATTTATACAAAATTACAAGGCATGAAATATTTACAATTGGCCTTCCTATTTGCATATCTTCTAGTAGTCAACATGACTTATATTTTCTCTCAACTTCTAAGAATTATATCTTAAATACAGAGACTGAAATGTGCTACAACACTAGACTTATTTCTAAGTAAAGCTGCACCATCAACGGATAGCCAAAGTGGTCTTATCCGTTGAGGCTGCAAACACTAAACTTATACTTAAGTGTTTTGTTAAACGTATCATCAAACTAATGCATATATATTCCTAAAAATCTCCCCCTATTTATGTCTATAAGAATTGTAGACATAAATTCAGGGTTAACTTGATGATAACAAAATACTTAACAAATATATGAATTGAAACTAAGTAGAAATTTAAAAGTGCTGCAAAAGTGTATGTACTAGGAGGTAATTGAAGATTTACAGAATTTCCAAGGGTGCTCCTTTAGTCTGAGCAAATCATCTTTTTCTTCTTTGTTCCCTTGTTTTCTTTCCTAGCCCTTTGTCATTTTCCTCAATTTGGAGTTGGAGTTGTCTGTAGAATTCAGCTTCATCTTCATCACTGATATCCAACTTAGATTGCATTTCCTTGAGAGTTTCATTGCTGGCAATCTTGAGTTGGTCTTCAAGTCTGAAAAATCTTCTGACTCCTTTATCATCTCTAAATTCCATCAACCAATGAGGTGATTTGTGGATTGTAATTCCCCTTTCTTAAATGAGTAAAGTTCTGGGCAAAGCATTGGGCTCCCTCCAAGTTTTCCTTATGTTGGCAATCTTGTTGAGAATTTCAGTCTTGGCAGTCCTGGTAAAGCCAGAATCCTTTTGTATGACTGAAAAGACTCTGATCAAGGTAGAGTAGCCTTCATTCAGAATCCTGTAGAGAGGCCATGTTCTTTCCCCAGCTCCTTTGTATCTGAACACCAATCTCTCTGGTAGCTGTCTGTAGGCAGCTATTCCCCTTACATCCTCCAGCTCATCCAGATAGAGTTCAATGTCTAAAATTTCTTTTATGTCACAGATGTGAACATAATCATCTTTAGAAATGGGTGGCTTAGGCTTAGGTTTTTGTTTTTGAGTGAATTTCTTAGAGGTTAGGGGAGGTGTAGATTTGGATTTTCTTTTCTGTTTCTTTGGTAGTGGAAGAGTGGTTAAAAAGGTAGGCAATTTGATGGTGTCCCAATCAATAGGTTCCTCTTTTAGGATGATTAGTTCACCATGGATGTTTATAGTGGGATCAGCAACACAAGGTTCAGGTATGGAAGGTAGTGGTTTAGATATTGATTTAGTTTCTTCAGTGTTATCTTCACTCCTTCTATGTGCCTTGGCCTTTCTTCTGTTTCCCTTCTGCCATTCCTCTCTTTCCTCCATACTCTCACCAAATATACTCCCAAAAACCTCATCTAGGTTTGCAATCTTGTCTTCACCCCTGACTTCAATTCCTTTCTCTCCTTCAACTTGACTTGACTTTAGCTGTTGTTCAAGCTTTGCTTATGCTCTTTTGTCAGCCTTGAGTTTTTCAGCTTCTTTCTTCAACCTTTTGTTTTCTTCCCTCTTGGCCTTTGGAAATTTGGGATGTCCTTGCATCACACAGATACTCTTTCCCTCTCTAAAGATAATGGCCATTTTCATTCTTTCAACTATGTCCTTGGTCTCCTTGTGCTTTATGATGTTAGCACCCAAAACTTTGTCTTCATCAGGCTTTGAAAGAGGAAAGTCCACTTCTTTCATCTGAGCAAAGTCTAGGCGGTTCTTTGTGGAGTCCTTGCTGGATCTAGTGTTGGGCTTGAGAACTATAGGTTTTAGATTCTTGAAAGAAGTCTCTCCAACCTTATCCCTCCTTTCTGGCTTGTGCTCCATAATGATTGGTTCAACCTTTGTGCTATGTTTCACAGATATTGATTTATCTTGTGTTGAGCCAAACACTTGTTGCACCCTTTCATCAATTCTCCTCCTTTGCTCTTTCACTTGAATTTCAGCTGCTGCTAGCTGGATTAGGTCAATTCCATCAGGCTTTCCTTTGATTTGCATAATTGGAGAAGTAGTGATGGCAGGAACTAGCACTTTAGATATCTGGATTTTTGTAGATGGCTCTCCTTCCCCTTCCCTTTTTCTCTCCCCCTTTTTGTTATCATCAAGGAGAGGGGTCAAGCCTTGTGCCTTTGCCAGCTGCATAAGTAGACTTGTTTGAGATTGTTGGTTGTGAAGAATGCTGGCCACAGAATTTTCAATAACTTGGACCCTGTCTTCTAACTTAGCCAGCCTCTTTTCAGTATTTGAATCCTTTTTCAATCTCAACAATAAGTCCTTCATTGTACCATAGGGCATGACTGAATCCAATTTTTCAGAATTGTAGGATTTCAAGTCAGCAATATCCTTCTTGAGTTCATCCACACTCAGATTCTGTCTTACTTGCTGCAACTTCATGAGATGCAGTGAGTCCAGGTGAGCTGTAAGGATTGCCTTGGTACCAGCATGTGAAGTTTTCTGAATGGCCTGTTGGATAGTACTGATTTGTTTGACTAAGGAGACATTGAATTGCCCTGGTGTAGACTCCTTTGTGAAGGCCCATTCAGGTAAATTTGGAATAGAACTAGGGCTTTCATCTCCCCCTAAGTTCATGCTTCCATCAAAAGAAACAGAGTCATCATCATCAGAATTTACTCCAAATTCCTCAGATGACTCACCAGCTGTAGAAGGCATCTTGTTAATAGCAGCTTTATCCCTTTGAAGAGATTCTGTTGTATGTACTAGATATAGTGTCTTTTCTGCCTCCTCATTGCCCTGAGCAGCCAACAACTGATAGGCTGACACAGGATGAGTAAAAGTGTCAGCATCCAAGGAAATGTTATCAATTACAACTTTGTAATGTTGCTGAAATTGTCTTTCCTTTTCAGCATCATCCACAATCATTGACTCACTAGCAATGGCTGGATCCACCCTTATATCTGCTGTACCTGCCTTTCTCTCTTTTTCTCTATATTCTTGCATCAGGGGCTCCCCCTGGCTCACACTCCTCACTTCCTCACCTTCACCTACTAAGGTGGTACTCCTCTCACTTACTTTTGCCATGCTGGAAGAAATAGCATGCCTATTTGAGCTCTCAATCTCTCCTTTTGCCTGGGTGCAACCCAGCCTCTCACTCAAATTGTCACTCCCTTCCCTCAGTCCTAAAAGTGATTGTACAGTAATCATGTCTTCTACACTTGGAATTGTTTCAGTTGTGTGTGTAGAGACTATCAACGTAAATGGAATAGCCGTTGAAGGTGACACTGATGGTATCAACGGATAACTGCTGTTAAGCTTATCCGTTGAAGAACAACCACTTGTCAACGGATGAGTGATATCCGTTGAAGAAGGAAAAGAAGTAGAAATTGAAAGTGATATAACTGTTGAATCTGTGTGGATTGATTTGAGTTTTGGTGACATAGATCCTTCAATTACATCTGAAAGAATTTGCGGGTGATCCAACAAATCATCTAAAAGATGATGATCACCTGTATTTGAGTGGGGCTCCTCCCTGAGTTGTAAAGAGGGAGAATCAGGAATTGATGGGAATAACATATCCACATCCAGAGATGGTGATAAAGTGTGTGGTGATTGATGTGTGCGAATTGTGAGAGAATGGGGCTGTGACTCCACATTTGTTGGAGCCACATCAAACTGAGTTTGAGAAGGCATAGATACAGATGGATGTATCTGTGCAGTGTGTGCACCCTGTGTAGAAGATTGGGTTCTAGCCTTCTTTCTTCTAATAAAAGCTTTTGTTGGTGAGTGTTTGGCTTCTGTGTCCCTCCCTCGTTTGTTCTGTGTTCCTGGTTGGGAACTATTTTCAATAGTTACATCCTTTTGGGAGAATGCAGCTAGGGATGTGCTAGTAACCTTTTCAACCACCACAGCTTTTTGAGAAACTGTGGCTTGGCTAGCTTGGGAAACACTTATCTCTCCTTCCTTATCCTGGGGGTTTCTTTGATGTTCACCCCTCCCCTCACCACTCACACCCTGTTCACTCCCCTCAGGGTTAAGGGTAGGTGTTACAACTATTGTCTTTTGAGAAACAACAGAGGTGGTTTTCTTTGTCTTTGATTTTAAAAGTTTAGTTTTGGTGACCTTGGTAGGAATCTGTTGGGGCATTGTCACAGATTCCATGGGCACACTAGAAGATAAAGAAATAGAGGGGTTGGAAGAAGTAGGAGTTGTAGAAACAATTACCTCACTTACCTGAGGTGCATCCATGATTGGTAAATATACCAATGGTACACTGCTGTTGAGATCTATTCTCAATAAATCTGCAAGAACTCTTTTCTCTTGTGCCCAGCACTTGAGTTTATTATTCTCATTGGTTATGACCAAACCTTCAGCAACATGGTTAGCCAATAACATAAAGAATCTAGCATAATAGATGTTATTAGGTCTATTAGCTTTGTTACCTAATCTAGTACCCAATTCTAGCATAACATAATTGCTAAAGTTAAAATACCTATCAGAAACAAGCATATAGAGCATATTAACAAGAGATGAAGTTATGGCATCAAAATTACTAATTTTCCCACAGAAAACCTTGATAAAGGCATCCCCAAGAAAACTCCATTCTTTCCTAAGGCCTTTTCTTTTAATACTCCCTAAACTAGCAGAGTTAAGAGAATAACCTATGGAATCTAACATGCTGGATACATCATTATCAGTGTGTGGTGTCATGGCATTGTTCTCAGGCAATTTAAAACATGCTAGTAAATCATCACAGTTAACACAATGATTTTTACCTTTGAGAGTGAAAGAGATGGTCATATCTATGGAGTTGAACTCAGCAGTTGTCCGAATCTCCTCAACTACTTCACAGTAAATCGTTGGGGCTTCCAACATTGCATAGCTAAGTTTACAGTTTTTGATGAAGTCCATCATTTTGTGATAATCTGAGTGGGCTTCATTCTTTGCTACCAAAGCTATGAAATTGTTCTTCTCATAAATGAACCCAGATTGAGACATAATTTTTACTACTGGTGCCATTGTTGTAAGTAGAAATTGCAGAGAATAACTTGAAGGTTTTGCAGAGAGTAAATGGTAAAAGCTTTGAAGTTTCAAGAAAGCGTAAAGTAAAAATGAAAAATCAGAAGGGCTTATATACTTTCTCAAATTAAAAAGCATAAATAAAAGATTAAACAATAAATATATGTAAGTGAGTTTCAGCCGTTTAAGAATAAACTGTAAGTATTCTAAAAACTACCTTTAAAACAAATATATACAGCTGTATGTATGAGTATCAACGGTTAAGAAAATAGAATCAACGGCTGTAAGACACTTGAATCGACTGATGTGACATTTCAACGGATAAAGTAAATTGTCATCCGTTGAAAAGTACTACAGTTTTATCCGTTGACGGATAAAAATTCCAGAAATGTATATGTCTTTCAACGGATAATGAACATCCGTTGATGGAACAATTTTGACTTTCAACGGATAGGAAATATTCGTTGATGGAATAATCTGTGTTAAGAAGTCAAATTTGTTCTAGCAACTAATACATTTCAGGCTTCAATTCAAATTGCAATTAGGACAAAAATTATATGAGTAATCAAGCATACCTAGCTCACTTACCAATCTTGTGAATGTTGATTCATCAAGTGGCTTGGTAAATATGTCTGCAATTTGTTGTTCACTTGGAACAAAATGTAGTTCCACTGTACCATTCATGACATGCTCTCTGATGAAGTGGTACTTGATATCAATGTGCTTGGTCCTTGAGTGCTGCACAGGATTCTCTGTTATGGCTATGGCACTTATGTTGTCACAAAAGATAGGAATTCTATCAACATGAAGTCCATAATCAAGGAGTTGATTCCTAATCCATAATACTTGAGAGCAGCAACTTCCAGCAGCAATGTATTCAGCCTCAGCTGTAGAAGTAGAGACTGAATTTTGCTTTTTGCTAAACCATGATACAAGCTTGTTTCCCAGGAATTGGCAGGAGCCTGTTATACTTTTCCTGTCTATTTTGCAACATGCATAGTCTGCATCTGAATAACCAATTAGAGCAAAGCCAGATTCTCTAGGATACCAAATACCTAAATTTGGTGTACCCTTGAGATATCTGAAAATCCTCTTGATAGCAATTAAGTGAGACTCCCTAGGATCATCTTGAAATCTAGCACACAGACATGTAGCAAACATTATATCTGGTCTACTGGCAGTTAAATATAAAAGTGAACCAACCATGCCTCTATAACCTGTAATGTCCACAGACCTTTCAGTCTTATTCAATTCAAGTTTGGTGGCAGTGGCCATGGGAGTTTTTGCAGATGAACATTCCATTAAGTCAAACCTTTTTAGAAGATCATGAATATATTTAGTTTGACTAATGAAAATTCCATCACTAACTTGTTTAACTTGTAAACCAAGAAAATAGGTTAGTTCTCCCATCAAGCTCATTTCATACTTACTTTGCATTAGCTTAGCAAACTTTTTGCAAAGTTTATTATCTTTAGAACCAAATATTATGTCATCTACATAAATTTGAACAAGTATACTAGAGCCATTAACATTCCTAAAGAAGAGAGTTTTATCAACAGTACCTCTAGTGAAGTGATTCTCCAAAAGGAATTTTGATAGGGTTTCATACCAGGCTCTAGGTGCTTGCTTCAGCCCATAGAGTGCTTTCAACAGATAATACACATAGTCTGGAAAATTTGGATCTTCAAACCCTGGAGGTTGACTTACATAGACTTCTTCCTCCAATTTCCCATTTAGAAATGCACTCTTGACATCAATTTGATAGACTTTGAAATTGGCATGGGCTGCATAGGCTAGAAAAATTCTGATGGCTTCAAGTCTTGCAACAGGAGCATATGTTTCATCAAAATCTATTCCCTCTTGTTGAGAATAGCCTTTAGCAACCAATCTGGCTTTATTCCTTATGACAATGCCATTTTCATCCATCTTGTTTCTGAATACCCATTTTGTGTCAATAGGACTCTTGTTCTTTGGTTTGGGTACCAGCTTCCAAACTTTGTTTCTCTCAAATTGGTTCAGCTCTTCCTGCATAGCTAATATCCAATCTGGATCCAATAAAGCTTCTTCCACTTTCTTAGGTTCCTCCTGAGATAGAAAACTACTATACAGACATTCATTTTGAGTAGCTTTTCTTGTTTGCACTTTAGATGATGCATCACCAATGATCAGTTCAAAGGGATGATTCTTGGTCCATTTCCTTTGAGGTGGAAGATGTGCTCTAGATGAGGTGGCCTCAGTATTGTCATGATGTGAGACAAAGTGTTGATTAGTTGAAACTCCCCCTGAGTTGTTGGTTCTTTGCAGGGAATTTGGAGTTCTATCAACTGATGATGTAAATCGATTATCCGTTGATGAACTATGATCAACGGATGCTTCATTTTGTACTTCAACGGATGATGCACTATGTCTTTCAACGGATACTGCATTGCCTCTATCAACGGGTGCAGAATTTTGTGCATTATCTAAGGGCATATTTTGAATCCCTTTTGAAGTGTCATCTCCATCAATCTCCTTTTCACTATCATCACAATATATATCAATGTTTTCAAATTTGAGTCTCTCATTGTGTCCCTCATCTGTTAGTCCATCAATCTTTTTATCATCAAACACAACATGCACAGATTCCATAACAATGTTGGTTCTTAGATTGTAGACCCTATAAGATTTTCCAGCTGAGTAACCAACAAATATCCCTTCATCAGCCTTTGCATCAAACTTCCCTTTATGGTTAGATTGATTTCTCAGTATAAAGCATTTACATCCAAAGACATGAAGAAAGTTTAGAGTTGGTTTTCTTCTCTTGAACAACTGATAAGGAGTCATGCCTTTAGTTTGATTGATCAAAGAAATATTCTGAGTGTAGCAGGCACAATTAACAGCTTCAGCCCAGAAATATGTTGGTAACTTTGATTCTTCAAGCATTGTTCTTGCAGCCTCAATCAAAGATCTGTTCTTTCTTTCAACTACCCCATTTTGCTGAGGTGTTCTTGGAGCTGAGAACTCATGCATGATTCCATTTTCTTCACAGAACAGCCTTATTGACAAATTCTTGAACTCAGTTCCATTGTCACTCCTGATATTCCTAACCTTCAAGTCAGGATGATTATTGACTTGCCTGATGTGATTGATAATGATTTCACTTGCTTCATCCTTTGATCCAAGAAAATAGACCCATGAAAACTTTGAGAAATCATCTACAATCACTAAGCAATATCTTTTTCTTGCAATTGACAATACATTGACTGGTCCAAACAAATCCATATGTAGCAGCTGTAATGGTTCATCAATTGTTGTTTCAAGCTTCTTTTTGAATGATGCTTTCCTTTGTTTGCCTTTCTGATAAGCATCACACAAACCATCTCTTGAGAATTCAATAAGAGGAATTCCTCTGACTAAGTCCTTTTTGACTAGATCATTCATTGTCTTGAAATTCAAATGGGATAGCTTCTTGTGCCATAGCCAACTTTCAACTGGACTTGCTTTGCTGAAGAGACAAGTAATAGATTCTGCATCTGTAGAGTTGAAGTCAGCTAAGTACACATTTCTTTTTCTAACTCCAGTTAGAATCACTTTGTTGTCTTTCTTACTGGTGACAACACAGACTTCTGAATTGAAGGAAATTGTATTCCCTCTATCACATAGTTGACTGATGCTCAGTAAGTTGTGCTTGAGACCATCAACTAATGCAACTTCATCAATGATGACATTCCCTGTTGAAATCAAGCCATATCCCATAGTAAACCCTTTGCTGTCATCTCCAAAGGTTATGCTAGGGCCAGCTCTCTCCTTAAACTCAGTGAGCAGGGAGAAATCTCCTGTCATGTGTCTTGAACAGCCACTGTCCAAGTACCATAGATTTCTTCTTTTTCCCTGCACACCATAAAATCAATCAAGTTGATTTTGGTACCCAAGTTTCCTTGGGTCCATTCTTGTTAGCCTTTCTCCTAGACTTCATTCCTCCTGCATCTTTAGACTTAGGTAACTTTGAGTCAACCTTGATCTTAGATGTAGTTGGTTGAGGTGTAGGGTTAGTCACAGAATCATTTAGCACATTTGGAATTTGATAAGGCATGGATTGTGCAAGCATGTTATTCCATATTGGCATATTGTATGGCATTTGAGGCATACTAAATGCAGCAAGATAAGGATTGTTAAAATATGGCATGTTTGCAAAATGTGCATAAGGATTCTGTTGAGACATAACAGGCATAGCATGCAGAGGTGATGCAGACATATTAGGCATGGAAGAGGGTACAGGTATGGGAGTTTTCTTAATAGATTTGCAATTAGCAGATAGATGATTAACACTACTACAATGCACACAGCTTTTTCTAGGAGCATACTTATCAGGTGTGTAATTGTTATGTTTGTTAACCCCTACCTTCCCATTTCTATTAGATTTCCTTTTAGTTTCCTTTTTATCCTCAACCACTTTGGGCCTATTCATTAACTGTTCTAAAGTCATGTGTCCTATATTCATCTTACTGAAATCTTTGGATGTGCTTGCTTCTCCTTTGACAAAGTTCTTGGAAGTTGAACCAAACTTTTTGTTGAGTTTCTTTAGATTTTCACTTTTAGAAACATCTGCCTGTTTTAATTGAGGAACCTTCAACGGATGCTCCTTTTCTTCCTTCAACGGATAACTTTCATCATCCGTTGATTCCACATCCGTTGACAGCCCATCAATTAATTCCAGTTTCTTTTTGTTTTTATCCCAGGCAGTCTCACAGAATGATTCAATTCCTTGGACCTTGGAAATTTGAGCACCAACATCCCTAGATGTCTTCCAGGCTTTAATCACCTCTTGCTCTCTCTCTAATTGATTGGAAAGTATTTCTACTTTCTTAACAGATTCAGCTAGTTCATTTTCAACAGATATACAATGTAGCTTAGTTTTCTCTAGGTCAATCAACTTATCTTCTAACACAGCATTTCTATTACTTAAAAACAGATTGTTCTCTTTAATCCTACTATTTTCTTTAGCAAGAGATTTAAGAGACACACGCAAATGATACAATTCAGTAGACATGTCATTAAAAGCATCATTGCACTCTTCTTTAGTAAGCTGTGTTAAATCAGTAGTGATTACCTGGTTGCTTGATGAACTAACTTCATTTTCCTCAGAATCAACCATGAGAGCCAAGTTGACATATTCCACATCTTCATCCTCTTCTTCTCCATCAGCTGCCCAGTCTTTTTCTTGAGTAATGAAAGCCCTCTCCTTTTGCTTGAGCAGATCAAAATATTTCTTTTTATAATCTACTTGGTCAAATTTCTTCTTTTCAGAAGTTGGCTTTCTGCACTCACTTGCAAAGTGTCCACTTATACCACAATTGAAACACTTGAACTTGGATTTTTCCACCATGTTCTTATGAGGTTTAGTGGCTCTAGTATTTTTCCTAAATTTCATCTTTGCAAATCTCCTGGACAGAAATGCAAGATGCTCATCAATACCATCAGAGTCATCTTGGCTGGAGTTGTCTTCATTCTCAGCAACTTGCTCCTTACCCTTGCTTGATTCTGATTTGCTTGTGCCATCTTTGGAGTTTGATGTAGATCTCACAGTTTCTTGTCTGCATTCTTTCTCATTTTCAGCTACCAAGGCAACTGAACCTCCTTTCTTTCTTCCCTGCTCCAATACCTCATCCTGTTCCAGCTCTAGTTCATAAGTCTTCAAGATTCCATATAATCTTTCAAGAGTGAAGTCCTTATAATCTTGAGAGTTTCTCAAGGAGACAGTCATGGGTTTCCATTCCTTTGGCAAGGATCTTAAAAATTTAAGATTTGAATCCTTCACCTGGTACACTCTACCATACAGCTTCAGTCCATTCAACAGCTTTTGGAATCTATTGAATGTGTCATTTAAAGATTCATTTTCTTCAAAATGAAAATACTCATACTGTTGAATGAGAAGCTGCATTTTGTTTTCTTTTACTTGTTCTGTACCTTCACACAGTAGCTGAACTGTGTCCCAAACCTCTTTGGCAGTTGTGCAATTTATCACATTATCAAACATATCCTTGTCAAGACCATTGAACAAAATGTTCATAGCCTTCTTATCCTTGTGGACTTCTTCTGTGTCTTCCATTGTCCATTCTGCTCTAGGTTTTGGAATGGATTGACCAACAGCAATTGTGGCCGTAGCAACTGTGGCTACTTTGTGGGGAATGTGAGGACCATTCTCAATACAGTTTACATAACCTTCATCTTGGGAGAGTAGATGAAGGTGCATTTTCACCTTCCAATGGTGATAACTGTCTTTATCAAGAACTGGGATTTTTACTCCAATATCCTTCTTACTCATCTTTGTTAGTTTCCAAGATCTTTAAACTCTTTGTGTGTCAAGAGCTTGCTCTGATACCAATTGTTATTCCTAGTGGACTAACAATAAGATTTACAGAAGGGGGGTTGAATGTAAATCTCAAAACTTTTTCAAGTTTTGAGCAGTTTTAAAGGCTTTGTGTTCAAGATAAACAAGTGTGTGAATTGCTTTAAGCTAATACAGACAAATATATATATTCAAGCACTAATGTAAAGAACACAACATACCTTAAAAACTTTTCTGGTGGATTGTTGTTCCACCAGAGATGGTATTTCAGAAAATCTGTGATTCTAGATGTTGATCACAGCTGCGTCCTAGTACAAACTAGATAATTTTTCTCTCAAGATTTTTCTAAACAGCACTGGAAAAAATCCTTGTCTAATTACTAGCTGCTACTTGGTTTATATATCACCAAGTGTACAAGTGAAGACAAAGATAAAAATACAATAATAAAATAAGTTCTCCACTTGTTTCTTCTCCATATCACTCAAGTACTTTGTTGACTATTGCCTCTTTGTACTAGAGTAGAATGGCTGCTTTTTCTGATGTTCCTGAAATTAGGCTTCCACATTTCAGTTATCTCTGTCAACCATTGTGCCTCTGTCTGATGTTACAACTACCACTTATCAACTGCTATTTAACAGAACATCTGTTGAAGCCTTCATCCGTTGATGGCTTTATCCGTTGATGTGTTAGCAGTTGAAGCTCTATCTGTTGAAGCTTTAGAGACATCCGTTGAAGCTTTGTTTCTCATCCGTTGAAGGTCTTTAAGATATCCGTTGATACCACTTCATTTATACAAAATTACAAGGCATGAAATATTTACAATTGGCCTTCCTATTTGCATATCTTCTAGTAGTCAACATGACTTATATTTTCTCTCAACTTCTAAGAATTATATCTTAAATACAGAGACTGAAATGTGCTACAACACTAGACTTATTTCTAAGTAAAGCTGCACCATCAACGGATAGCCAAAGTGGTCTTATCCGTTGAGGCTGCAAACACTAAACTTCTACTTAAGTGTTTTGTTAAACATATCATCAAACTAATGCACATATATTCCTAACACTTTTTCTTTTCCCTTTCCACTACTCCCTTTCTTCGCCCCCTTAGTTGAGGGATCCTCTACTGACTTTCCTTTAGAACCTCCATGACCTCCATCACCTCCAGAGCCTGAGCCTCCACCAGACGGCCCTTCAAAGTAAGTTCTTTGTTCTTCATTAGGGCAGTAAGAATTCTTGATCATGAAATACAAGTGTTTCATCCCTTCATTGAGATGTTCCATGCCCGTTTCTATCTTTAGAAATCTGGAGGAGTCCAGTGAATGATTCATTTCAACCAGGTCTTCAAGAGAAGTCATTCTTGTATGTAGAGAGCATAAGTTAGAAATGTCATCAGCTGATAAAGTTGGAGTTTCCTGAATGGAATTGAGCTTTGGTATGACAGTGGTCTTGAGATCTGAGATATCATTCCTGATGAGTGCCAGCTAATTGTTGACAGAGGTGGAAGAAGAAGACCGTTCAACCACGTGTGCTTTGAATGATTTAGCTTCAGCTTGGCTTTTAGCAAGTTCTTTTTTTCAAACAGCAATTTGAGCTAACAGGTTTTCAGTGTCTGTGTCTGTGTGTTCTCTCACCTGAATTTCACTCGTGTTTGGTTCACTCACCTTACGTGCTTGTGTTTCTCTCAATATAATTGCTCGTGAGGAGTCTTGCTGTTGCTGCTCTTCTGTACCTGCAATTAAAATCACCCTAGCCTCTTCAAGGGAGGTCAGTGGTGGTGCAATGGGAATTCGCGAGTCCCGATCCTCAGTCAAACCTATCATTTCATGTGAAATAGATGTCTGAATTGCTTCAGGGATAGATTGACCGAGTTGCCCTCCACTTTCTCCAGATAAATCTGCGAGTGGAGAATCCCGTGAGGGAGCCAGAGGTGTTGGATCTGGGAGGGGAGAAAATGACTCTATTAAAGGTGGCTGAGAGTCAGATTTTCCCTCAGAAGCATGTGACTGCTCTTCTGCCATAACTATGGCAGGCACTGTAACCGACTCTATGTGCAATCCTCGCTCTGTATCCTGAGTAACATCTGTGGGTATGTATGGTTCCATTGTGAGTAATGGAATTGTGCTTGACTCAGTACAGGATGCCATGGCCCTATGGCGAATTTCAATAGATTCATCCTGTTGAGAGGATGTTTCTAGTAACTGTTCAGTGGCCATTTCAAAGTCCATGTCCTGTTGGGAGGACAAGGATGGGCTTTCAGATGCCTCAGTAAATGTTCTTCTTTTCTTCGGAGGAGGCAGAGCTGAGGGTTCATTCACATCCACCAATACACTACTTCCTATTAACCTTCTGGGTAACATTTTAGACAGTGGGGGAGAGGTTGAGTTAGGTTGTGACTCTGTGTTTGGCTCTATGACCTGGGATTGAAGCTGTGGTTCTACAACTTCATGGTCAGTCCTATCAACCACTGGGGGTCTTTCAATAGAAGTAGGAATGGAGTGAGAGTGAGGAATTACTACCTGTAATGGAAGAGCATCTGATGTTGGAGGAGCCTGGGTGGCTTGAACCACTGGAGGTTGAGCTTGCTGTTCATGACCGGGAAGATTGAAAATAGGTAAGGGAATATAAGTGGCCATGAAAGCAGATACAAGTACTGGAACTTGCATGAATTTGAAAGTTGTGTCTTGGTGGGTGTAAATCTTTTTGCTTACAGGAGGGGGTTCGGTTATTGCGGAGTTAGCAAAAAGGGCTTTGTGCTCAGGTGTGAGAAGATGATCTGCTATAAGCATGAGAAAACGAGCATAGTAACACGAGACCCTACGATTTGTAGAATGATCACGTAAAGCAGTAGTGAGACGTCTCAAGAGAATGGGTAAAAGTAGTTTGCCAAAATTGATCCTTTGATTGAAAACAACCGCAAGACCAATATACTGCAGAGTGGAAGTGATGTTGTGAAAGTTGGATTTAGTGCAGTTGGCAAACACTTTAGAAAGAGTATCGAAGAAAATGTCCCATTCAGACACCAAATTGGATTTTGAAAGTTTGGTTAAATTGATCACCCCTGATAGTGAATAGCATGGAAAAAGTTTGAAATATCATTTTCAGAGGGCAAATTACAGAAATTGTCCATAGGAAAATTTAAAGCTTGATTGACGACTGTTTCATCAACCACATACTGTGTGTTTGCCACGGTGAATGAAAACGATTTAAAATCATCGGCCACAGTAGAGGTTATGCAAATCAGTCTTAGCAGATCAACATTTAAAATCACATTTGATTTAATAGCAGAGCTAACAATCGAATAGTCATTTAAAAATCTAATCCATGGCTTAAATTTTTCTACATCACATTTATCTGGATTAAAATAACCAACAAGATTATGCGAAACAATTTGGAAATTGAGAGCCATTTAAAAATAATAATAAGACACACACTTTCAGAATTTTAAGAATAATATTAAGAAAATTTGAATTAATTAAATTAATTTAATAATTCGAATTAAATTAATTATAATCGAAAAATTTAGACAGAAATGTATCTCGTTAAAATTCTTAACTCACAAACGCAGATTTGAAAAGCCAAAAGACACAAAACAGAAATTAAAATAAAAAATAAAAAAAAAACTGATTTTGGGGAAAAATTGAATTGAAGTAAAAGAAAAGAAAAAAATGGGCAGCACTTCTGTAAGTATATACTTGTATGTATATATCACAGGAGTGAAGTTTTAGTTTGCTGAGTAAAAACTCGAGCAAGGAAGATAATGGAGGAAGATTTGATCTGGTTCGAATATGAGAGATAGAGAGAGAAGAGAGAAAAATAACTGAAGACTGTTGAAATTTTTAACAAAAACAAAAAAACTGATTGAATGACTTAACAAAACAACAAAAAAAACTTATAAGTAGACAACCGGTATGACAATTCGGGATAGTCTTACCGATTGTCATACCGATAGTCATACAACGCAATTTTGAAAAAACAAAAAAAACAAAACAAATAATAATATATAACTGGTATGACAATCTGATAGTCATACCGATTGTCATACCAGTACAAAATAAAACATAATATATCTGATATTAATTTTATTACTGGCATGACAATCAATAGTCATACTGATTGTCTTGCCAGTTATAAAATTAAACTGATTTAAAAATAAACAGTATTAGCACTAGAATGACTTTCTGCAAGACAATTTCAATTGTCTTGCCGATAGTCATTCTAGTTATAAAATAAATTAAGTATTTAAATATCCTGAATAATTAACATAAAAACTGTTAAAAACACACATAAAAAAACATAGAATATAGAAAATATTACAATTACAGAAAACTGAAATGAATATGGCAGAAAATATTTACATAATTAAAATAATTAAAATATTTCAGAGATAATAATATTTTCAGTCCAAAAATAGATTTCTTTTGAATTTTAACAAATAAAATTCATAGAAAAATATTTTTAGAGAAAATAAAATATTCTGAGACATTAAAATTAACAAGTTGAGTAAATAAATAAGGTAAGATAATAAAAAATACATAGAAATAAGCAGGAAATTTTGGAAAATGATAAAATAAATTTGCAAATGAATTTTTCATTTATGAAAAATTCATTTGTAAATTCACTCAAGAACAGATTTCAGATATTCACAAGTTTAATCACTAAAGCTATTCAACATACCCAATTTACCAACTAATTTGGTAAATATGGATTCATCAAGGGGTTTAGTGAAAATATCTGCTATTTGTTCTTCTGTTGGAACAAAAAATAGTTCAACAGTACCATTCATGACGTGCTCTCTAATAAAATGATACCTGATATCGATGTGATTTGTCCTCGAGTGCTGCACAGGGTTGTTGGTGATGGCTATTGCACTTGTATTGTCACATAAAATAGGAATTTTGTTCAATACAGAGCCATAGTCTCGTAGCTGGTTCCTAATCCACAAGATCTGAGCACAGCAGCTTCCAGCAGCAATATATTCAGCCTCGGCCGTTGAGTTGGAAATTGTTTGCTGTTTCTTGCTGTACCATGAGACTAGCCTGCTACCTAGGAATTGACAACTCCCTGAGGTGCTTTTCCTATCAACAACACTTCCTGCATAATCTGAATCTGTATATCCAACAAGGTTAAAACCAGATTCTTTAGAGTACCAAATACCTAGATTTGGTGTTCCCTTAAGATATCTTAAGATTCGTTTAACAGCAACGAGATGAATATCTCTAGGATCCGCTTGGAACCTTGCACATAAGCATGTAGCATACATAATATCTGGTCTACTTGCAGTAAGATAGAGTAATGAGCCAATCATACCTCTGTAGCTTGTGACATCTACCTTAATGGAGTTTTCACATGGTCCAAGCTTGACAGCTGTAGTTGACGGAGTCCTTGCTGATGCAGAATCCTCTAGATTGTACTTTTTGAGGAGTTCTTTGAGATACTTGGATTGACAAATAAAAGTTCCATCTAACCTTTGATTTACTTGTAATCCAAGAAAGAACTTCAACTCTCCCATCATGCTCATTTTAAATTTGCTGTGCATTAACTTAGCAAATCTCTTGCAGAGATTATCATTAGTAGACCCAAATATTATATCATTCACATAGACTTGGACTAATATAGTATCATTCTTATGCTTTTTAGAAAAGAGAGTTTTGTTTATGACACCTCTAATAAAGCTATTTTCAATAAGAAATTCAAAGAGAGTGTCATACCATTTTCTCGGAGACTGTTTGAGTCCATAGTTAGCCTTGAAAAGAAAGAAGACAAAATCCAAATGACCTGGATCTTTAAAACCAGGAGGTTGCTCTACATATACCTCTTCATCCAGCTTTCCATTCAGAAAGGCGCTCTTGACATCCATTTGATAAACTTTAAAGTTTGAGAATGCTGCGAATGCCAGAAATATCCTGATGGCCTCAAGTCTAGCCACTGGAGCATAGGTTTCATCATAATCAATGCCTTCAGCTTGAGAATACCCTTTTGCTACCAGTCTTGCCTTGTTTCTTGTAACCACACCATCTTCATCTAGTTTATTCCTGAATACCCACCTAGTACCAACAACTTTCTTGTGTGTAGGTCTAGGTACCAGTTTCCAGACTTGTTGACTTTCAAACTGATTGAGTTCATCTTGCATAGCAATCACCCAATCTGGATCAGTCAGTGCTTCCTCAATCTTCTTAGGTTCCATCTCAGAAAGAAATCCTGAGAACAGACACTCATTTTGAGTAGCACGTCTAGTTCTGACTCCAACATCTGGATCACCAATAATCAACTTAAAAGGATGAGCTTTATTCCAGACAGTCTGTCTTGGAAGATTTGATCTTGATGATTCGCCTTGAAATTCATTGGGATGTTGTGTCCTACTAGATGATCCTTCAGCATCTCCCCATGAGTTGTTGCCATGTTGACTTGAAGATTCTCCGTCAGTAGCAGTGGTATCTCCATTGTTGCCAAAGTTTCCATCACTATTACCTTGAGTATCATCATGATTAATAGGTTCTTCATCAGCAACAACCTCAGGTTCTTGACCATGTTCTGATTCTGAATCTGACATATCATCAAACTTCAGTTTCTCAGAAGGATCTTCAGTTTGGATACTAGGGAGTTTAGTGTCATCAAATGTAACATTGAAACTTTCAGTTACTTTTTGTTGATCAATGATATACACTCTGTATGATCTTCTTCCATATCCAACAAAAATACCCTCATATGCCTTTGCCTCGAATTTACCACGACGATCATCTCCATCCTTGAGCACTAAGCATCTGGCACCAAATACATGAAAGTATTTGATAGAAGGTTTATGTTCATTCAAGATCTCATAAGGAGTTTTCATGAAGTCTTTGTTGATTAGAGTTCGATTCTGAGTATAACATGCAGTATTGACAGCTTCAGCCCAAAAGTACATTGGAAGACCTGATTCACTTAACATCGTTCTTGCAGCTTCAATCAATGTACGATTCTTCCTTTCTACCACTCCATTTTGCTGAGGGTTCTAGGAGCTGAAAATTGTCTGGTAATCCCTTTGTCTGTACAGAATCCATTGAGAAGTGAATTCTTGAATTCTGTTCCATTATCTGACCTTATTCCTCTAACAGGGACATTAGAATCTAACTCAATCATCTTGATATGATCAATCACAACTTGTGGTGTTTCATCCTTAGAGTGAAGAAATAAAACCCACGTATACTTGGAATAGTCATCAACTATCACAAGACAGTAACACTTCTTTGACATCGAAAGGACATTAACTGGTCCAAATAAATCCATGTGCAATAATTGCAGAACACCAGTTATGGAAGATGTGTCAGTGCCTCTGTGACTTGCTTTCTTTGACTTTCCTTTCTGGCAAGCCTCACATAGTCCTTCTGGGGAGAATTCCAGCTGAGGCAGACCTCTGACCAATTCTCTTTTGATAAGAGAATTCATTGTTTTGAAATTGAGATGAGAAAGTCTCTTGTGCCATAGCCAACTCTCATCTGACGATGCCTTTGCATAGAAATAATTGACTTCAGGATTGCTTCCAGAGTTCATGTCAGCTACGAACAGATTTCCTTTCCAGATTCCCATTAAGGAGGGTTTTTCACTTTTCTTGTGCAGAATCTGACACTTCAGCTTGTCGAATAAAACATTGTAGCCGTTGTCACAGAACTGACTAATGCTAAGCAGATTGTGTTCAAGTCCTTGCACAACATACACATTTTCAATGATAACATTTCCAGCTAGCAAACAGCCATATCCCTCCGTTAAACCTTTGCTGTTATCTCCAAAGGTAACCACTGGGCCAGCTTTCTCAACCACATTTGATAGCAGGGCTCTATCTCTGGTCATATGTCTTGACGATCCGCTGTCAAGAATCCACACTACCGGTTGTACCTGTTTAATGCCCTGCAATACAAATGGATTAGACCTTCTTCGGAACCCAAGCTTGGCTGGGTCCGGCATACTTGTAAAATTGGCCTTTATCAGGCAAAACAACATTCTTAATTTTAATATTCTCAACTTTCTCAATGACTGGACATTTGACCTTGTGAACAGCCTTGACAAATTTCTGTTTAGGCTTAGGCACAAATGTCTCCTTTCTAGCTTTAGGAGGACTAGCAGTCTTAGACCTATCATGCTTTCTATTATTCACATGCTGACGAGGAGTAGTCTTATCATTAGAAACATGCTTACCATTAAAATAAGCATACATCAGATTAAAAGCACAAGACATACAATCAGAAACACCACACACTTTATGAGAGGGATTAACAATAGGCAACTTATGCATGGTAGACATGGCATTTGTGTTATCCAACTCATGTGTGTCTGAGTTAGTCTCAGTTGCTTTCACAACCTTGACTGGAACTTTTGACACACTTGACTTGAAGACAGCTTTCTCATTAGCATTATCTTCAACACGGATTTCTTCTTGAATAATAAATGAGGTCTCATCAAATGGTTCAACAATTGATTCTTTATAGAGGGGTTCATCAACACCCTTAAGCACATGTGGTACTTCCCTTCCTTTAGCACAGACATGAGGAGGGGTTCATTGACCTCTTTCTCAAGGTCTTTGATTTGTTGATTTAACAATTCATTATCACGACGAGCACAATCTAAGGAACCTCCTAGATGATAAACTAATTCAGCATCAGTAAATTTTACCTCTTTTCTTGACGATGAGGTGTTTGCATCACTAGCCATGAGAGCAAGATTCCCAACTTCTTCATCTTCACTGTCAGTATCATCCCAGCTTCTTCCCTTTGCCAGGTAAGCCCTTTCAGATTTACTCTTCTGATTAGAATCTTAAGAGTTCTTCATAACTTGTTTTGGCTTCCTGCATTCTGTGGCAAAGTGTCCCAACTCATTGCAGTTGAAGCATCGAATGGTGCTTCAATCAACCATCTCTGTTTTATACCCACCACTGCTGGTGTTAGAGGATGAAGATCCACCTTTCTGGAATCTGTTGTAGTTGGACTTGTACTTGAACTTGGGATTCCTTTTGAATCTGACATTTGAGAATCTCTTGACAATCAGGGCCATTGACTCATCCTCCAATTGCTCCAGTTCTTCCAAGGAATAAAAATCATCTCCTGATTCATTTGTAGTAGGAGGATCAAATTCTGCTACTATCACATTTTCTTCAACCTTGGAAGACTGTACCATTCTTTCTGACTATTGAGATTGTTGATGTTGTTGATCTTCAGCTACTAGAGCAGTAGACGTGCTGACCACTCTTCCTTTCCCGTAAACTTCCTTCTGCTGAATCTGCTCCAACTCATAAGTCTTTACCACACCATAGAGCCTTTCCAAAGAAATCTCACTCAGATCTCTTGCTTCTCTTATGTAGTAATTCTATGTTCGAGATGAGTTGGCAGTGTTGAAAGGAACTTTTTGTTGACCTCCCTGATGGAATAGTATTTACCATTAATGTTCAGGTTGTTGATCAATGCATTGTACCTCTCAAACACTTCAGTGATTCCTTCTCCTGGATTGGATTTAAAGTATTCATACTCAGAGGTTAGGATTTCTAACTTGTTCTCCCTAACTTCCTCTGTGCCTTCATTAATAACCTCAATAGTTTCCCAGATATGTTTGGAATCTTTACAATTCATCACATGTCTATTCATCAAGGGATCAAGGGAATCTACTAAAATTAATTGAAGGCTAGCATCCAGGGAGGCTTCTTCTTTTTCAGCAGGAGAAAAATCCTCAGGATCTTTCATATAAGTTCTTGCTTTGGTAATCACCACATCATTTTCTATTACCTCTGGTTCAATAACCATCGGAATTTTAGGACCCTTCTTTAACACTTCCAGGTTTTTGGAATTTGTAACTTGTAAAAACAATAGCATCTTCTTCTTCCACATAACATAATTTTCTTTATCGAATAGTGGAATTTTAACGGTTCCAACTTTTTGTGTAGTCATTATGAATTTTTGAGTGAATAAAAAATTCAAGGAGTGAAAGAAACACAAAAGTCTAGGATCTTGATTTGTACGTTAATCAGAAGGCTCTGATACCAATTGTTAGGTCCCAATATGTTTGTAGAAGGGGGTTGAATACAAACTATACCGTTTAATCGAATAAAATGCGGAATAAAAATTGAAACAAAATTCAAGTTAAATAAAACTTTTATTAAACTTGAAATGTGTTACAACAACGGTATCTGTTACAAGGAATTAATCTCAAATTAATTATCACAAATTTAGAATAAATTCGACATGAACTTTTTCTATTTTTGCAATAATTAGAATCAAATGCTAAAAGCGATTTGAGATTAAGTTCTAGGGATTTTGATCCGCTAGATAGTTACACAAGAACAACAAAAGAATTTCTAGTGGATTGGATTTAACAATAACTGCTAGAAATAAATGCTCTGAGAATTTTACAATAATTTCTCTGCTTCTGTTTGTTTTGTGTTCTTCAGTGGTTGGCTATGTATTCAATTATGTTGACAAAATGATCTGCTTCTGTTTGTTTAAGTAAACAGATCACTCGAATTGAATCAGCATGACATTCGGCAAGATAATCCAAAATGAACTAGCAAGACAATCCAAAATGAACTAGCAAGACAATCCTTTGAACTGGTAGAACTTTCGGTAGGACAATTACTTGACTTGGAAAGACTATCAGTAGGACAATAGAATGACTTGGTAGAACTATCCAGAAAGACTTGGTAGGACTTTCGGTATGACAATCCAATTGTTATACCAGTTCAAATCTGTTTTGCTGATTTTTCTTTTTGAATATAAATCCAAAATCATTTCTGAAAAATGCATAATATTAATTCAGAATTAATTAACCAATTAATTCAATTAATCAATAAATTAATCTTTGCAGATTTAATTTATTTTCTTAATTAATTTAAATGACTT
This sequence comes from Apium graveolens, assembly GCF_009905375.1. Taxonomy (NCBI): domain Eukaryota; kingdom Viridiplantae; phylum Streptophyta; class Magnoliopsida; order Apiales; family Apiaceae; genus Apium; species Apium graveolens. Next base: position 159,629,575 of record NC_133649.1, on the reverse strand, counting down.
AATTAATTAATAGAGAATTAATACTACTCTTGAACAGCAACCACTCTTCTGACAATCTTCTGAAAATCACTGAATCCATTTCACCACTTGAATGTTGACACTCGATGTACTGTCTGGTTCATGAATGACTAACTTCTGTGATGTTTCTCCAAGTCTTGATTTTCTTCAGATTAAATTCCTGTAATTAATTGATACCCTGACGAGATCTCTGTCACTTGGTTAAATCTACAATCTTGATTTATATCACTGAGGCTTGATCAATTACTTGAGCTTCTTCCAGTGAATCTTCAAGTCTGTAGATGAACAATGTTTCTTAACCCTTTGACAGATGTTACTTTGTGAGATCTCTCCGACGATAGATCCACTATTTACTTATTACATTCTTATTTGAGTTGAGTTAAATCCTCGAATAAACAAATAGGCTTAACATATGCCTTTCAGTGTATTATCATATTAATATTTTTTAGATTTAATTGCAGTATAATGACATGGTTTTTTTTTGAAATGACATGAACTTTAATTATTTTACAAAAATGACTCAAATATAATAATTGGCACCCTGAAATTAAATTTTTTAACGAACGATTGCATTCCGTCAAATCAGTTTAACATACGTTAGTTTTGCAGGGGTAAAATCGGAAATATAAAATTAAAGCTATACATACATATTTGTATGTATAATCAGGAGGGAGGAAGGGCAAGATAAATATGATCTTTTTAATTTGCAAATGAATCACTCTTTTTTTATAGGACAAATATGTTAATCTTAGTGGTTTAATCAACCATAACTATTTATATTTTTGAAATATAAAAGTGTGGAACCTGCGAAAAACGGATGTGGCAGATCACATATATGGTGCGTGGGTAGAATTAACCGTAACTGATTAGTGTTATAATTTTCAATATAAATGAAATCATATATAGTGCTTACTAAAACTTGCTACATAGCCCGCAAGGGTTGTCTCAGTTGGTTAAAGAGGAGATAACTATCCTCTTGGTCACAGGTTTGAATCTCACGGGAGGAGAATTTATGATTATGCCTCCTGAGACGGAGCCTGTCGCTTAAATGCGGTTTACCTTGGTTCACGTGGTTTGCAGGTTATTGTGTGAGCCCGTAGGGTTTACCCAGTGCGCACTCGAAGGGTAGCGGCTGTAGGTTAACTACGATAAAAAAAATTGCTACATATATAAGATCATATATAGAGTGAGTTATGCATGTAGCAAGGCTTGATTCATTGCTAACATGACCTTATGTCATGTACTATATATTAACTACGATTTGGTTGAACTTGATCGCTCTAAAACAATACTTGAATCTCGATTTGATACGAGTTGTACTTAGAGTACAATTATTATAGCTAGTGTCGCAACAAAATTGAATTTAGACAAAGACAAGTACAGGTGATAAAATTGTCAATGAAGAGCTTGAGCTAAGAAAATCCAGTCAATATAAAACTGTTGTAGTCCATACTAGAAGGTCGGAGAAATTGGCAAATTTGTTACAATTCTTGAGTAGTATGAGTATCATATAAGTATATAACTTACCCCATATGTATGTTTTGTTCTTTTGTTTCGGTAAATTAACATGACTAAAAATTATTAAACTAAATCATTTAAAACTACATTATGAAATACATTATGCAATCCTGTATCTTAGAAAAGCTAGTAACATTACTTGTTCAAGATTGAAAAGCAAAACTACTCTACTCCGAAGTATGCTTTAATATGAAGGTAAGCATTAGTCCTTTATACATGATTTAAAACTTTCTATAATTAGTATCTCTGACCATATAGATTCTCTGTCTGTATACCACGTTCACTATCACACATTCAAACAAAAAGTCCCACCATATTAATTAATCTCCCATAGATAATGTTATTTGTATATAGGAGGTCAAAAAGTTTTGCAATTTATTCATAATATTTTCAAGGCATCAAATATTAGAAAATGTGTAATATATAATAGATGATGTCAAAGATTACTGGAGCTAACAATGTCAATAGCATCTCTGATCATAGTATGAAGCAAGTCAAATGGACATCTGACATCTGATCCGAGTAGAAGATTAATGAACAGTTATTTTCAGTAATCTGTTAAGCTTGGGGTCAACCCTAAGTAAGTTGTATTGTTATCTAAATTTGTATTTTGTACTTGTAACACTTAAAGTCTATAAAAATGCAAAAAAGCAGACTGGAGTCTTTTTCCTAAAACAGTATCAAGCCTAAGGATTCTATCTGGAAGAAGATCAAGAAGATCATGCCTCAGAAGAATTTTGAAGAAGCTTGGAGTTGAATAAATCTATTTGGAGAAAAATATTCTAAGTCAAGATCTCTACAAGTCACAGATTTAATGTTATAGAGAAGTCATTCGAGAACTCCAGAGAGTACCGACGGATGGGCAATATCTACTCGACGGATGAGCTATATATCTACTCGACGGATGAGCTATATATCTACTTGACGGATGAGCTATATATCTACTCGATGGATGTGTTAGTCCCTAACAATACAACAAGAATTACAGAAGGGGGGGGGGGTTGAATGTAATTTTGGCTACTTTTTGAGATTAAAGAAAAATGGTTCTAACTTAATAATATATAAGTGTTTGATTTGCAAAATACGGAATGAAGAGTTAGATAAATCAAAAAATAAGTAATTAAAAACACAAGTCTTTAAAACTTTATGGTGGATTTGAATGTATCCACCAGATATATATATATATATATATATATATATATCAAGAGAACCCTGTGAAGCTTGAATAGCTCACAATTGCTTACAAATATGAACAACTAAACTTACAGAGAAATGCTACAGGATTCAGCTTGCAATTGTTTCTCTGAGAATGTATTTTCTTAGTCTTTTCTTTGTTCTACTTGCTACTCTTGGTTTAGATATCACCAATATTACATAGTAATAAGACAAGATAATAAAATAAAATATATCAAGTCTAATACCATGCTGCTTCACAACTCTATTCCATTATCTTTGAATATCTTCATAATAGCATGGAAATGGTAATGCTTCTTTGTTCTAAAAAACCCAGCTGAATAGGCTGCCACATTCCTTTTGCAAACACTCGACGTATGTGACTGTGTTGTCACTGTCAATAGATGTTTGAATTGATCATCCGTCAGGTACATGATTATCATCCGTCAGGTTGCCTTGTTGATCATCCGTCGGGTAGCTTTGTTGATCACCCGTCGAGTAGCTATTTGACACTTGACTTTATTTCATTTATGCAGAATTACAAGACATCTTATATTTACAATTAATCAACCTATTCTACATATCTAATTAAAGTAAACATGACTTTTATGCTACTATAAAATCTATACAACGGTGTTTGCAGAAATGTGCTACATGACTTATTGTTACATAAGCTACTCACTCGATGGATGTTAAATCATCATCCGTCGGGACTATATTGAGTCATCCGTCGGGACTATATTTGATTATCCGTCGAGTGCTACATTTTTCACTAAGTTGAATCTACTAAGGTGTTTTGTTAATGAAATCATCAAGTTCACAACATATTCCCAACAATCTGCCCCAATTTATGTCTACTAGAGTTGTAGCCATAAATTAACAGAAACTTGATGATAACAAAATACTCTAAAAATACAGATTTAAAAAGTAGTAGATAAAACTAAAAAGTGCTGCATTAGTTACTGAAAAATTTACAAGACAAAGTGTACAAAGATTTGCTCACAATCATTTTCAAGGTGCTCCTCTAGTCTGAGCAGATTGATCTATTTCCTTGATTGTATGGATTTCTTCCCAAGCCTCTTGTTGTTTTCTTCTATCTGATTTTAGAGCTGTCAGTGGAATTCAAGTTCATCAGATTCTGAAAGATCTAGCATTCTTTGCATTTCCAGAAGAGTCTCATTGCTAGAGATGCTCAACTGGTCTTCAAATCTGAAGAATCTTCTAACTCCCTTATCATCCATGAATTCCATTAGCCAGTAGGGCCTTAGATGCACTCTATTCCCTTGTAAGGAATAGTTAAAGTGTTTGGGAGTGCATCTTTGGCTCTAATACTCCTCAGTTCTTCAATCTTCTTTAGAACTAATCTTCTAGCTGTCACATTGAATCCAAAGTTCTTTTTAAAGGATGAATAAACTTTTATCAGTACAGATTGGCTCTCTTGAAGAATCCTGTGAAGTGGCCATGGTATCTCTTTTCCTCCCTTGCACTTGAATACTAACCTTTCAGGTAGATTCTTGTAAGCATCAATCCCTCTAACTTCTTCCAGTTCATCTAGATAGGGGTTTAGATCAGAGAATTCCTTGATGTCACAGATGTACATGTCCCTTGTTGACCTTGGTTTGAGCTTTGGTTAGAGACTTGGATCTAAGAGTTGAGGGCTTCACTTTCTTGACTGCCCTGGTCTTTATCTTCTTTGGCTTCATGAAATATGGTAGGTTGAGTTCAGGAATTGGTAGACTATCCCAGTCTATTGGTTCATCCTTTGAAATGATAGGTTCACCATGGAAATTCTTGGATGGATCTATCTTGAATTCTTCATGTGCCACAGAGGGCATGGATGTTTGAGTTGTTGCAGAAGTAGACTCTTTGGGAAAGTATTCTTCTATCTCCTCATCACTGAAATCCAGTTTTCTCTTGATTCTTTCCTTGTACCTTGGTTTCTTTGTCTTTGGAGGTTCATCTTGCACTATTTGATCTTGAGATTCAACAATGACAGATGGTTGTGCAGAAATTTGTTGTGTGGGTTTCACAGCTTGCAACTTGGCCAAGATAGCAACTTGCTCCTTCTTTTGTTTGAGCTTTTTAGCATCTAGAGCAGCTTGCTTCTTTTCTTGCTTCAATCTTGCCTTTTCTTCCCTTTTTGCTTCAACAAATTGGGGGTGTCCAGCCACCACACAAATTTCCTTACCATTTCTGAAAATCTTTGCAATTCTCCTTTTCAATGCTGAATCAGCTGGATCCTTGTAGAATGCAATAGATCTTGACAACAGTTTCTTCTCATCAGGCTTTGGTGTCTCATACACTGTGTCCAAAGGGTTCTTTAGTGAAGATTTTGGGTAGTTCACCTTTGGATTCATGATTAGATCTGCCTTTGGAGACTTGATGCAAGATGTCTGGCCTCTTTCCAGATAGTTCATGCTCATTTCATTCACAAAAAATTGCTTGACTTGAGAGTGATAAATGGCTGATTTTTTTGGCTTCTTTGCTAGACCAAATTTCTTTTGAATATCCTCATCAATATTCTCCCAGTTTATTGTACTAAACTGCTTCTTCTCAGCTGCTCTCAAAGTGGCTGCTGCTTCATTAATTAGAGCAATGCTATCTTTAGCTGGTGGCTTTGTAAAAGCAATTGTTAGCACAGTTGCTTTACTTACTTGAATGTTGAGCACTTTTTGCCCCCTCTCACTCATAGAGCTCTCTTTCTCCCCCTTTTTGTTATCATCAAGCTGAGTAGAGGAGGAGGTCTGTGTAGCCACCAGTTTCTGAAGCAA